>NW_001865083.1:55695-91038 GCF_000002865.3 Monosiga brevicollis MX1
CCACACACACACACGCGCGCGCACTTTCCCTCTTTATCTGCACAGAGTCAAAAAAAAAAGCACATTATCAGCATTGTGACATTAAATTTTTTTTCATACATCCGATAAAATCTCTCTCTCAAACCGACCAAACCAATTCATCTCTCTTCTCTCTCCCTCTGTCTCTGTCTCTGTCTTGGTCTCTGTCTCTGTCTCTGTCTCTCTCTCTGTCTCTCTCTCTGTCTCTCTCTCTGTCTCTCTCTCTGTCTCTCTCTCTGTCTCTCTCTCTGTCTCTCTCTCTGTCTCTCTCGCTCTCTCTCTTTCTCTCTCTCTGTCTCTCACCAAATCAATTCATCTCTCTCTCTCTCTCTCTCCCTCTCTGTCTCTCTCTCTGTCTCTCTCTCTGTCTCTCTCTCGCTCTCTCTCTTTCTCTCTCTCTTTCTCTCTCTCTGTCTCTCACCAAATCAATTCATCTCTCTCTCTCTCTTCTCTCTCTCTTCTCTCTCCCTCTCTCTCTTCTCTTTCTCTCTCTCTGTCTCTGTCTCTCTCTCTCTCTCTCTCTCTCTCTTCTCTCTCTTTTCAATCTCTCTCTCTCTGAATGAGCATCCCATACGATACACACACTTTATCCAGGGTACGTATTGAGAGCCCCATGATGTGCGTACAGCGAGAGGACGTCCCGCTTTCTGCCCCGTGTCCTCTTGTGTGTGTGTGTGTGTGTGTGTGTGTGTGTGTGTGTGTGTGTCCTGGCGGACGGGCGGGCGTTCCTGGGGCTTGGCTCGCTTGTGTCTGCGCTCGCTTGTTGGCCCCTTCTTCTGTTTCTGCGTGCGTGTCCTCTTGTCTCTCTGCGCTCTGTCGCACCGCTGAGGACTGACGCTGACCTTGCACCGTGTCTGTGCGATCTTCGCGCGTCCTCTGTGATCTTGCTCTTTGCGATCGATCACCGCCTGCGCTCGTTCGCCCCCTGTGCCCGACCTCTGTGCTCGTGCTTTGTGATCATACTGCGTGTTGGTTCTTCCTCTTTGCCCGTCGTCCTTTTTTGTGGCTCGTGCGGTCTCGGATCTGATCCTCAGATCTAAACGTTGGTGTTGAGATCTGATCATTGGTCCGTGCGTGGCCCATTCTCCCCGGGTGCTGCTGCCACCGCCGACTCTTTCTCCCCCGACCGCGTCGACAAAGCCTTTATCGACGCCATCGTCGTCTTTGTCTTTTTCGTTTTTTTTTTTTTTTTCGGCAATCTCGCTTGTCTCTCATCCTCTGCTCCTCCGACCCTTTACCGTCCACCTGTTGCTGGCAAAGGCGTCCTCGCCTTGTTCACATCAGTCCATAGACGCCATACTAGCTGGTTCACCAGACCAGCACCCTTGCTTTGTTCGTCCCGCTCCTTGTCCGGCCCCGGGGGGCTCGACCCTTTTCCTTTTCCGGAGCTCGACCCTTTTCCGGAGCTCGATCGACGGCGAGAGGACATCAGCCAAAGTGCCTCAGACGACAGGATGCGGCTCAAACACCAAGCCAATGCCCATGCATGGATGTTGCTGGCAATCATGGCGATTGCGAGTCGGGGTAAGCTGAAAAAAAAATCTTGGCACACGCCGCGAACTCATGAAAAAAAAAAAAAGAGAGAGAGAGACAGAACCATCACGACTGATCCACCTCCGATGCCGATGGCACCTCATAGATGTGGCAGCCGATGTTCTTACAGTGTCCGTAGGATCTGGCAGCTTTGATGACCTTGGTGAGCTTTTCTTGATGGGATGCTAGTGCCGCAATCGCCTACCCTGCTTACGACATTTGACCGTACGTTGTAGATCCCGTTGCTTGGGAAAGCGACATTTATCTGCAATTTGTCTTTGGCAACCGCGTCCACACTACAAGCACAATTGAAGACGACAACTGTGCGCCCCTTTGCCTTCACCCGCCTTTGCCCTCACCACACCATACGGACCGTGTTACTTCAGCTGATCCCACGCAACCTCGTCCCTTTCCTCCATTATTGCTCCCCTTTCGTTGCTCCCTTGCTCGGCCTTTAGACCCCGACTGGAATGGACAGACGATTACCATTTCTTTGGTTTCTAGAACCGTCAGTGGCTCGCCGTGTGCTCATCCCCTTCGGCCTTGGACATTGATTTATCTTGCTCATGCCGTATTCCGGGCCATGCCCTTGCCCGCACGGGTGACGCTTTGCATTGACCTGCTAGTCATCGATAACTGTCCGCGCTTACGACGCTGACGTCGGTTCACTCGACGAATCAGTTAGTCTATCAATGCCAAACTCTTTCCTTCCCACCCCATGTTTGATTCCTGATTCGACCTGACAAGCGCACTTGCCTTCCCCCCTTCATCAGGCAGGCTCGACAACCATGAGCAGCATCCATGTGTATCGGCAACGCCGTACACTGAGATTCTCTCGCGGTTCAGTCTCAGTCACTCTCACATACAACCCTTGTGAGTACCCATCGCCAAGCATCTTGACCGGCTTGAAGGGCTCATGACGTTTGTCCTTCACCCATTCTACACAATCGAGCGCAGATAATGTTTGTTACGCAGGCACCGACAACTGCGGAAGCAACACGGCCTGCGTGTTCACAGGCCATAGGGCCTACGTCTGCCAATGTAACGCGGGCTACTATCACCCCTATAGCGGGAGCAGGAACGGCATCTCATGCACCCCTTGGCAACAATGCAATGGCACTGAATACGAGCACAACGAACCAAACGCCGTGACAGATCGAGAGTGTCGAACCTGCGTGACTACCTCATATGGAGCCGATCCGACACGCGGGGATCAAGTAGTTGCCGTTGACAACTGCGGCGGCCTTCGCTTCGAAGCCACTGCAGGCGTCCACATGAACGGGGTCAACGTCCTTGACCGCTTGAACGTGCTCGAGGATCTCGTCAAACTTCATCCCGGATTTGTCGTGCCTGAACCCGAGACACTTGTGGCCAATACCGATGCACCATCCATTGCTGTGGACAACAACGGCACCCTCCACATCAACGCCTCAGGTCGCATCCTGATCAACGGCGCTGATCTCGCCGAGCGCTTTACCCTGCTTGAAGCGTTGGCTCAGCTCCACCCCGATCTGCCACCGCCTCCACCCAACGAGCATCAGAGCAATGTCACCGAGCCCTCCATCTCCATCGGCGACAACAACTACCTGCTCATCGACGCCACCAATGGCATTCTGATTAATGGCGTCGATGCCTTGGAGCGGCTGCAAGTTGTAAAATCGCTGGTGCAGCTCCACCTCGAATCACTGGTGCCGCAGTTTGAGAGGCGTGCCATTTCCACCACCGCCGACGGAGCATCTGTGGTGCTTGCAGTCGACCTGGACAACGACGGCAACGTGGATGTCCTCGGTGCCAGCATAGAGGACAGCACCATTGCGTGGTTCCGCAACAGTGGAAACGGCTCTTCTTTCCAGCGAAACGTCATTACGGCCTCTGCAGTCGATATCGCGTCAGTGCATGCGGCAGACCTGGACGGCGATGGCGACAGCGACGTCCTCAGCGCCAGCTTTATCGATGACAGAATTACGTGGTACCGCAATAACGGAAACGGGACATTTGATGATCATGTTACCATTACCAACGCGGCTACTGAAGCGCGCTCAGTGTACGCAGCGGATCTGGACAATGACGGCGACCTCGATGTCCTGAGCGCCGCCTATGGTATCGACACCATTGCGTGGTATCGCAATGATGGCACCTTTTCCGGCCCAATTGTCATCACCAACGCTGCCAACGGCGCGTTCTGCGTACATGCAGCTGACCTTGATAACGACGGAGATATGGATGTCCTCAGTGCTAACTCAGTTGGCAATACGATCACCTGGTACCGCAACGACGGCACGGGCGTGTTTCCGCAGACACTGTTCGTTGCTTCCTCTGTCGATAGCCCGCGATCCGTCTATGCAGCAGATCTCAATCAGGATGGCTTCTTGGATGTCATCAGTGCCAACAGTGGCGACAATAGTATCGCATGGTACCAAAACCAGGGTGGCACTGGGTTTTCAGCGCCACATGTCATCACTACGACTGCCTCCTATGCCTTGGCAGTCTACGCAGCGGATCTGGATCAAGATGGGGACATGGACGTTCTCAGCGCTAGCGTAGTTGATAACAAAATTGCTTGGTATCGCAACAATGGCCAAGGCTCCTTTTCCAGCCCTTTTGTCATCTCGACCTCCGCCCTTTACGCGTATTCAGTCTACGCTGCAGACCTGGACCACGACGGTGATTTGGACGTACTCAGTGCCAGCAATTCCGACAACACGATTGCGTGGTACGCCTCCAATAGCCAACAGAACGACAGACTCCGAGACAGTATCCGGACGTGACCGATCATGATATTTTTAATTGACATGTGACTAGTGCAGCTTTGATCCAATGTGCAGTCGCGAGGCGGCGGAGTTTGCAGGCGAATTAGTAATAAAAAAAGGTCGGCCATTTCTGTACAAACTTTTTAAAGAAGAAGAATTGACATTTTTACCACTTTTGAACCTTGACAAGTCATGTACATTACTGACCTCGACCGCCAGATGAAGAAAGTCGTGCCACAGCTGGCACGGACGACTCGACTACCCCAGTCAAATTTGAAGTCGGCTTGACGATGAGGAGAAGGAGACACGAGTGAGCTGTATAGCTTTGCAAGTTCGTGCCAACACAGATATCGCACAAACCGACTTGCAAATGCTCCCAAGCACCTTGGCAACCAGACACGCATCTACTGCATCCCATTGCCACAATACCCTACCCAAGCCCAACCGGTATCGATCGATCAGCTCGCGCAGTGCCACAGCCGCCACTACCCGAGACACACGATTGTCATCAGTTGATGTCATGGTGGATAGAGACGAGGTGGCTCCCCACGCTATTTCGGTGATTGTTGGACTGTTTTGCTTGAAGCGTTTGGCAAACCCCGCCCTGCCCGTTTGACTTTATTTTCGGTTTGCATAGCATTGACAAACCACAAGCGTCACCCATTTCAATTCGTAGGTGTGACTTGAGCGGCCAGGCAGTCACAAAACATTTGTAGGTCTTGAAGATTGAACAATTGCGGATCCACGCGCGAGCCGATGCTATAGAGAACAGCAGCAACGCACCGGCGTCTCATCTGCTCCGCATGAATCAAGCCTTGAACTGCCGCCACATTGAAATCCGATGAGAGCAAGACAATGCGGACAATCACATGTGAATCAAATTTGCACCTTGGGAATTCAAAGTTTGGGAGCAAGGGGTACGGCTTGCGCCCAATAGTTCTTCAATTAGCTACAAAGTGAAACAGGTTCATCGGTGAGCAAGCTTGCCTCTGCAATGAATACCACGAATAAAAAAAGAAGGCCCACCTCCCGCTCGATGGGGTCTCCGCGAATGAGCAAATCCAAGGGTCGTGCACCCGTCTGCCACAAGAGGCCATCAGGTGTCAATTGCGGGTGCAGCAGAATAGCGTAAAAAAAAAAGGCATCGTGGTTGAAGGCTTACAAGATCTCTCGCATCCGGGTCGGCACCGTGCCGCAAGAGTTGGCGGATAACCTTTCGGTTGACAGAGATGGGAGTGCAGACTGTATGGAGCGGCGTTTGGCCGTCCTATATGATGTGCTCAATGTTTGAGATCATGAGGAACAAGTTCTTGGCGGGAGGAAGATACAGCAGGAAACAAGACGGGGTGGAGGGAGCACCGACGAGGAGAGGACGCGAAACGGTGAAAGAACAGGGATAGGGGGAAAGAAGAAAAGAAGCAAGGGGCAGAACGAACGCGGACGGGGAGCAGGGTGTAGAGGACAAAAAGACGGCACAGAGGCGACGAACAGCGGGAACAGCAGCAGCCGCCAGAGGAAAAGGAAGGAAGAGGAAGGAAGAGGGAGATGCTGTACTGACGTCGGTCTTGGCGTCAGTATCAACACCGTGCTCCAACAGCATCTCCACCACCTCGACACGACCCTCACGGCAGGCCCAGTGCAGTGGTGTCCAGCCAAACTGTGGAATGATGCATCGGCATTAGGTACATCATCATCATCATCATCATCATCATCATCATCATCATCATCATCAGCATCAGCATCATCATCATCATCATGTGGTCCAGGTGCACCATCATAGGGGGTTTAAAGGGGAAGGAGGGTACTGTACTGTACTGACGTTGGTCTTGGCTTTAGCATCAGCACCGTGCTTCAACAGCATCTCCACCACCTCGACATGATCGTTAAAGCAAGCCCAGTGCAGTGCTGTATGGCCATCCTGTAGGAAGATGCACACAATGTACACAACATCCACATGTCAGTGACACATCCACTTTGTAGCCAGTATCACTTGACAGCATACCAAACAGCATACGTACCAAATTCTTGTATTGGGCGGCAGCTTGAATACGTTCATGGTCCCAACTGGTCAACAGCTGCACCGCCTTTTGTCGATTTGATACACACGCCCTGAACAGCTGCGCTCCATCATCACTCATGGTATCGGTATCTCTCTGTCTCTATTCTCCATCCGCTTCAAGGGACCTTTTGCTTCCCCTATCCACCAGGAATCTCATGAGCCCCCTCCAAGTACAACTCGTCTGACAATCCAAAGTTACGGATCTGCGTTCCCAAAACGGCAGCCGGTCAGTCACCCTTGTGCTTCCCCCCTGATGCGCCAAGCGACTGACCTCTGGCAAAAGCCCCGTTGATCAGCTTCAAAGGGGAGGGGGGGGGTGGTAGTTGAAGCAGCGCACGATCGGTGACCTTCACACCCACTGAAAAAAAAAAAAAAAAAAAGTGGCAGTGGATCTCTTTCAACCAAACCGACAAGGCCTCACCGCAAGGGAAGCTGCCGTACCACCAAAAATGCAAGCAGGATCAAGACCCCGCACGCAATAGCCCAACGCAACCAGCAGCCAGACCCCGATGCCGATCCCGCAACCCGCGACCCGATCCCGATCCCTCGATGCTAGCAGAAGCAGAAGCAGAAGCAGAAGCAGAGAAGCAGAAGAAAAGTGCAACACCCACACCAAAGGTTTTGACATAAGAAGAAAAAAAAGAAAAAAGAAGATTTTGTGAGTCAAATGTAAAATGTAAATCCGCCTTGGCTGTGTGCTCTTTTGAAACGTCATGTGTGTGTGTGTGTGTGGTGTGTGTGTGTGTGCGTGTGTGTGTGTGTGTGTGCGTGTGTGTGTGTGCGTGTGTGTGTGTGTGTGTGTGTGTGTGTGTGTGTGTGTGTGTGTGTGTGTGTGTGTGTGTGTGTGTGTGTGTGTGTGTGTGTGTGTGTGAGTTGGTGGGTGGGGTGATACCGCCTTGGCTCGACACATTCGCACTCGTTGCCCCTGTAGAAAAGGGCCAAGACAACAATAACAATAACAACAACAACTACAACTACAACTACAACTACAACTACAACTACAACTACAACTACAACTACAACTACAACTACAACTACATGTACAGCAACAACAACTACAACAACACCGGCGTTATGGGCTGCAGTGGCGCATCTCACCATGGATACCTTCTGCCGCCATCGATGCATCATAACTCAAGCAGCAAATGCGAGTTGTTGTCGCAGCAGGTTGACATCCATCACGAAATCGCGCGATCAAAAGTCAAGCGTAGAGCCCGTATTGCTCCAAGCTATGCTGCTCGACATGGGCAGTGCGTCTCGGTTGCTATCCAAACGAGCCTCTTTCAATTATGTTGCGGCTCTTTCACGACCAGCAGCCATACCGCAGCCGTATCGAGCCAAGACTTGCACAAGAACACGCTCCAAGTACACTCTAATACGGATGTCGAAAGACAAGCAGAGCTGGAAAGTGTTGGAGTAACAGCGCTGTCAGTGCCGTCACCTGATCCACTTGTGTTTGAGCTCTTGAGTGCTGTTGTTGCAGAATGGCCAGACACTCCTGTTTGGCATCCTCGTCAGCTTGACGGTCAGGTTGTAAGGCATCTAGAGCAGAAGTTTGCATGGCGTCGACAAACCAACATCAAGCGTCATCCATTTCAATTCGTAGCTGCAGCTTGAGCGGCCAGGCAGTCACAAAGCGTTTGCAGGTCATGGGTATTAACAATTGAGGATCCACGCGCCAGCCGACGCTATAGAGAACAGCAGCAGCACACCGCCAGCCTCCACCACACCGATGTGACCGTACGCGCAGGCCCAGTACAAACACCCTGGCGACTAGACACGCATCTACAATCGCCACGATGCCCTACCCAAACTCAACCGGTAGCGATCGCTCGCATAACAGGACCACCGCTCAACGCCCTCGTCACCAGCTCGCGCAGCGCCACAGCCATTTATCAAAACACCATTGTCATCAGTTGATGTCAATGACGAATAGAGAGACGAGGTGGCATCCCACGCTATTTCGGCGGTCTGCTTCAGGTGTTAAGCAAAGCCCGGCCTGCCCGTTTGGCTTCAATTTTGTTTGCACAGCGTCGACAAGCCAACATCAAGCGTCATCCATTTCAATTCGTAGCTGCAGCTTGAGCGGCGAGCGGTAGAGCGGCCAGGCAGTCACAAAGTGTTTGTAGGTCCTGGATATTGAACAATTGAGGATCTACGCGCCAGCCGATGCTATAGAGAACAGCAGCAGCGCACCGCCAGCGTCTCATCTGCTCCGCATGAATCAAGCCTTGAACTGCCGAAACATTGAAACCCAATGAGAACAAGACAATGCGAGCAATCACATGTCAAGCAGGTTCGCACCAGTGGGATTTGCAGTTTGATAGGAGCAAAGGGTACGGGTTGCGCCCAATAGTTCCTCAATCACCTATCAAGCAAAACAGGTCCATCGTTGAGCAAACTTTTGCCTCTGCAATCAATACCACGAGTTAAAAAAAAGGCCCACCTCCGGTTCGATGGGATCCCTGCGAAGAAGCAGATCCAAGGGTCGTGTACCCGTCTGCCACAGAAGGCCATCAGCTGTCAAGTGCGGGTGCAGCAAAACAGCGGCAAAGGTATGGACGGCATCGCGATAAAAGGCTTACAAGATCTCTCGCATCTGGGTCGGCACCGTGCCGCAAGAGCTGACGGATAACCTTTCGGCTGGCAGAGATGTTACTGCAAATTGCATGGAGCGGCGTTTGGCCGTCCTATATGATGTGATCAATGTTTGAGACCATGAGGAACGAGCTCCTCGCGGGAGGAAGATACAGCAGGAAACAAGACGGGGTGCAGGAGCACCGATAAAGAGGAGAAGAAGGAAGAGAGGGGTACTGCACTGACGTTGTCCTTGGCTTCAGTATCAACCCTGTGCTCCAACAGCATCTCCACCACCTTAACATGACATTTTTGGCAGGCCCAGTGCAGTGGTGTCCAGCCATCCTGCGGAATGATGCATCACAGGTGCAGCATAATGTGATACAGGTCTGTACCATCATAAGGGGGTGAGGGAGGTACTGTACTAACGTCTTCCTTGGCTTCAGTATCGGCACCGTGCTTCAACAGCACCTCCACCACCTTGACATAACCTCTATTGCAGGCCCAGTGCAGTGGTGTATAGCCATACTGTTGAAGCATTACGTGTGGGTACAGCATCATCATTGTCATAGGTGCACCAGCATAGAGAAGTAAAGGGGGGTATTGTACTGACGTTGGCCTTGGCTTTAGCATCTGCACCGTGCTGCAACAGCATCTCCACCACCTTTACATGACCGTTTTGGCAGGCTCTGTGCAGTGGTGCGTCGCTATACTGTGGGATCATGCATGCCCCCGTGTTACACCAAAACGACACCACATTCGGCGACGAATTTAAAGCGTTACCAATTTCACACAGAATAAGACGTACCAACGATTTGAATTTGGCAGCATCTTGAATACGTTGGTGGTCCCAACTGCTCACCAGCTGCAGCGCCTCTTGTGGATCTGACGACCAGCAGGCATTGTACAGCTGCACTCCAGCATCACTCATCTCTTTTGCCTCCTCTATTCACCACGAATCTCATGAGCCCCCTCCAAGTACAACTTGTCTGACACCCAAGATGTCGGACTTCCAAAACGGCAGCAGGTCAGTCACCCTTGAGCTTCCCCCCACCCCCGCCTAATGCGCCAAAGAGCTTAGCTCTGGCAAACAGCACCGGTGATCAGTTGCAAAGGGAGGGTGTAATTGGTTGAAGCAGCGCACGTCGTCGACCGGGAAATGAGATCGGTGACCTTCACACAAAAAAAAAAAACTGGCAGAGGTGCTCTTGAAACCAAAAGACTTGTCAGGGAAAAAGTTGTTGTATCACCAAAAAGCGAGCGGGATCAAGACCCCGCACGTAATAGCCCAACGCCTCCAGCAGCCAGACGTTGATGCCGATCCCGCGAATCGATGTCAAACAGCAGAAGATGCTAGCAGTTACAGAAAAAAAATGTAACCAACACCAAACCAAACAAGGCGGGCTCGACATGAGAGCAACGCGTCTCCTCCTGGCAGGCCGGGACTCATTTGACATCGGTGTGCTCTGCCATCTCGAGTGCGACGGAGCATTGGCGGTTTCGTGCTGGTGGTCTTGGGCAAGTATGAGCTTGGTACGCGGCTGCTCTTTCACGACCAATACAATTGAAAGAGGTTCGTTTGGATAGCAGCAGTGAGCGATCTCGCACACACACACACACACACACACACAGGACATGAAGGTCTGACTTAAATTGCTGACAATCGCCACCCACTCTTGTGTCTCCCAGTCTCCATTTTTATCGCCCCAGTCTCCGCGCAGACTCGGTACGTTGCCAGTGGAACAGGAAAAAAAAAAAAAAAAAAAAAAGAGAGAGAGAGATTTGAGGTTCAAGTCAGTGAAACGGCAGCGCCGCGGT
The DNA here is from genome assembly GCF_000002865.3 of Monosiga brevicollis MX1. Classification (NCBI taxonomy): domain Eukaryota; class Choanoflagellata; order Craspedida; family Salpingoecidae; genus Monosiga; species Monosiga brevicollis. The sequence goes on from NW_001865083.1 coordinate 66,451, forward strand.
GGCCGCCATCCCCTTGACTGTGGCCTTGAGCACCGGCCTGGTGGCCAGACAACTGCCCATCTTCATGTTTTCAAGTTTACAAAGGCTGCGCTTGACGCTCTTAACGGCCTGTTCCTTCTGTTCAATGGAGCTGCAAAGTGGCATCTCGTTGTGTGTGTGTGTGTGTGTGTGGCGTTGACGTGTATCGTGACGAATTACGGCAGCGCAAGGCCCCAGCATCCTGTATCTGTGCATCACTTGCAGCCTTGATGCTTCTCCTTGCCTGCCGTTTTTCTCGATGCATCCATGTCAAGTGCTTTCGTGTCCTCATGTCACTGTACCACTTTGCCTTGTGCTTGGCTGGTTATGTGACGTTGGTCTTTTTCTGTTTGTTTTGCGTGTGGCTGTCTTTCAAAGGGCAGTCGAGGTTCTCAGCACCATCTCCCCTGCGCCTTCAAATGCACTGGTCTTCCATGGGAAAGCATTCAACACTGCCGCACTTTCTTTTGCTCCCACTGCCATTTTTCCACTGTCAATACGGCTCACTGCACCTTTTTTTTTTTTTTCCCCCTCATCAGCATCCAAGGCCTCCATCTGCTCGAGTCACATCAACGCTCGACTTTTCGTTTTCCCTACTCTCTGCCGCAACGGTACGTCGAGTCAGATAAGCTGCCACGTTTCACGTCTATCTGCACGGGCTTTTGTCTCTTCTGGGAGCCCCGGTTTTTTTTTTCTGCTCACGACGGGTCTGTCTGCCTTTTTAGATGGCGACGGCGGAGAAGAAAAAGGCCTCGGCCAAGACGACACCAGAGGCCAAGGTGGCCGACAAGGAGGAGACCATGGATACAAGCGCCGACACCGTGGTGGACCACGCCAAGCTCGCCTTTGCAGGTTAGTGCCAAACTGGAAGCGTTTCTGATCCGCACTTTGCTCATCAAGGCCGTATGCACATTTCAGACATTGAGCGCAATGTTACGCTGCTCCGCGAGTCGGTCAAGCAACACGAGCCCCGCTACAGTTATCGTGCGCTTCGCAAACTCAACTCGCTGCGCAAGCGCCTCACCCCCGAAGTCTTGGCCAAGGCCCTCAATTCACTCTGGCCCGCCACCGATGATGCCGGTCAGCTTTGTTTTTCTTTCTTTTTTCTTTCTTTCTCCTTTTTTTCTTTTTCCTTGGTGCTTTGTCTTTCCAAGTTGGTGTTCAAGTTTCCAGCAGGACAAAGGCCGCTCACCCTTTGCGCATGCGCCTGGTGCCACCTTTGTGGATAGAATCTGGTGAGGACCGTGCCTTGCTGCTCAAGAAACTTGGTGTTGCGGCCGAGAGCTCCGCCATGGACACGGAGGAGGATGCTAGCCCCGCGACCAACAACACCAACGCAGACATTGGTCAAGTTGAAGTTCAGCTTTACCTCCACCTTCTCACGGTCATCCTCCTTCTCGACCAGCAGCGTCTTGATGAGGTTTGCTCGTGGGATTATTGGGTGGAGCCCGCTCCTACGCACACCCAAAAGCCTCACGTCAACTTTACTGCCGCCATAGGCCAACGAGGTATCCACGGCCCTGGTGACGCGCATTGATAGCCTCACACGGCGCAGTGCCCACGTTGTAAGTTGACAACGTCTTTGGCATGCGCATGACTTCCTGGGCCCGCGCTGTGTTGGAAAGTCATTCACTCCTCGTTGATGCTTCTAGCTTGGAGCACGGGCATTCTTCTTCCATGCCAGGATATGCGAGTGCCAGCCGCGGGTAGGCGCCCCATTCCCGCCCATTTTCAGCATTCTCATTATATATTGCGTCGCAAAAGCTCACGCGCGTTCGCTCGATTTTCTTGTGGTGTCAACAGCATGTTCCAGCGTGCGCTGCGCAAGGCCTCTTTGGCCAACAACGAGGACGGACAGGCGGTCATTATCAATGCACTCCTTCGCTCCTTGCTTCAGGATCGTCTGTATGATCAAGCCGACCTGTTGGTCTCGAAGACAGACTTTCCGGAGAGCGCTCAAAATGCCGAAGCCGCTCGCTACCAGTATTACCTTGGTGCGTGCGTGTCATGGCGAGCCATGATTTTGCACTTGCGGTGTTTGTTTGTTTGTTTTGCGTTGTGACAAAGTCTTTCGCGCTGCCACCTCTCACCTTACGCTTGTATGTGCGCTTTGATGGACCCAGGTCGCATCAAGGCGATCCAGCTTGATTACTCGGAGGCCTATCAGCATTTGATTGAGGCAACGCGCAAAGCACCATCGGGCGCCTCGGGCTTTTTGCAACACGTGCACAAAGTATTGGTGATTGTGCAGTTGCTCATGGGTGACATCCCCGAGCGCGAGCTGTTCCGTCGCCCGGCGCTGCGCAAGTCGCTCGAGCCTTACTACCAGTTGACGCATGGTGCGTCCTTGTGTCGTCTCGTCAAACGATTGATATCCTTGTTTGGTTGGCTGGTGAGGCGCGCGGGTGTGGGGACAATTTTGCTCACCTTTGGCGCACTTGCCTGTGAAACGTAGCTGTGCGTCGAGGTGACCTGCGCACCTTTAATCAGGTTGTGCAAGAGTTTGGGGCCAAGTTCAAGGCCGATGAGACTTTTACTCTGATCATGCGCCTGCGACACAGTGTCATCAAGACGGGTGTTCGCAAGCTCAGCCTGAGCTACTCGCGCCTTTCGCTCGCCGATGTTGCTGCCAAGCTGCACCTTGAATCGGCTGATGAAGCCGAGTACATTGTCGCCAAGGTAAGGGCTTTGGGTCGACATCTTTTTTGCTTTCATTTGCTTCAAGTCTCTCTTTTCATTTTTTTGTTGTCCTTTTTTTTTTTTTTTTTTTCCACTGTTGCAAAAATCATGATATCGTTGTGTGTGTAGGCCATTGGAGATGGCGTGATTGACGCACAGATCAACCATGCAGAGCAGTACATGACGTCGCAGGAGGTGGTTGACCTGTATGCAACGGGAGAGCCACAGGAGGCTTTCCATCAGCGCATCAACTTTTGTCTCAAGGTGCACCGTGACAGCGTCAAGGCGTTGCGTTTTGCGCCCAACGCATACCGCAAGCACCTGAACGATGCCGAGGTACGTCAGATGGATTTCGACCCAAAAGCTGAGCAGGGCAACGGCGAGTGGGCGGCAAGAGAGGGATGTGGCTATGGAGACTTTGGAACTGGGCTCATGGGCCGTGTTTCTTGCAGGAGCTCGAGCTGGAAGAAGACATTGATGTCAGTGAAGATGTCGAGGTGGATGAATAAGCCACTATGGGCAGTGGAGGCTCGTGCCCATGGCTCGCGGCGTGGCTCCCACATTTGACTGTTTGTCCCACTGTTGACAACCTGTTGTTCTTGTTCTTGTTCTTGTTTTTGTTCTTGTTCTTTGCCCGTTCTCTGTCATGCTGTCACCCCTGTCCATCCGAGCAAAAAGCTTCTTTGGCTCGCAATTGCAACCCCCTCACCCTATCCCTCCCAAGCCGTCCGCGCGCGTTTGGTTTGTCTGACAATTCAAACGCCTTTTTTTGAAGGGGGGTTTGTGGAGGACAAGGCTGAATTTCTTCCCCTCTATTTTCAATTTTTCTCTCTTTCTCTCTCTCTCTCTCTCTCTCTCTCTCTCTCTCTCTCTCTCTCTCTCTCTCTCTTTCTCTCTCTCTCTCTCTCTCTTATTTCTCTCTCTCTCTCTACGACAGCTTGATTGAGGAGGCGCGATGCTGGGGTCGTGAGTACATCGGGTGGCGTTGAGCTGGATTACGGCGTTGCTCTCTTGTCGGGGGGCTGCGGCTGGAGAGGTGATACAAAGATATAAGGGCCTCCTGTTTTTTTTAACAAACCCCTGCCGCGATGGGCCTTGAACGTACCGGAGCAGGAGGTGGCGCGTCGGCAACATGTCGGGGCAGGGGTGTTTGGAGGGCTCGTACGCTTTCCTCGCTGCGCCTTCCCTTGCCACTGCTGCTGGCGGTGCTGCTGGTACTGGTCAACGTGGCGCTTCGAGGCGCTGTTCAGGCTGATATCGTGCATGGATTGGCAGTGGTCCAGCCCCGTTTGGTACTTGAACAACAACAACAACAACTCGATCCGTTTCGAAACATGACCGCGCCACGGACCTGGCCCGCACTCCTGGTTCAATGGCTCGGCCCCTGGGCCGACTTTGCGCCGAGTTATCAAACCTCGCATCGGGTTTACCCCGCAAAGGCCGATTCCCGGGCGCTCGGCTCAGCGACACCCCTGCCCGTCTTTGAACTGCTGCAACGACCCGGCACGCTGACAGCCCTCGTGCAAGACGACGCCGGCGCCCTCGTCTATCGTTCAGACACTCAAGTTGCGCCCATCCCGCCAGACCTCAATACTTGGGACAAACTGTTTCAACACATTCAAACCCACCAACCCACCAGCTCTCTGGTCATTTTTCCCGAGCGCTTCTCTCACACGTTTGCCCTCGACCTTGACCCCTGGCTCTACGACGACTATTACCAAGCCCTGACCGACGCCTTCAACGTCCCTGTAACGCAACATGTCTACATTACCGGCCCCGCCGGTCGTGCCCTCAACCCGCACACCGATGGCGGTGATGTCTTTGTTCGCCAGATATCCGGGTCCAAACATTGGCAACTCTGCGTCCCCCGCCTCCAGGACCCCTCGGTTTGCCAACCCTCCGCCCCCTCCCCCACGGCTCACCCGTGCACCGATGGTGCCCGCGCTCGCTACGCCGAATGGAAACGCGACCAATTTGAGGGTTGCACCCCGTACACCATGGGCCAGCTTGCTGACATGGACTGCAGCAACATCACCCTGCACCCAGGAGATACCCTCTACCTCCCACGTGGCATCGTCCATCACGCCTGGACCGACTCTGGCATCACCAGCACCCATGTGACTTATCAACTTCAGAGCAAAGACGCCACTCTCTTCGACCGCCTTCGCAACCAATGTTACGCTCGTGCCAGCACCGGCACCCGCTGGTGTGACTCACTTGACAACCTCGTCGCCAACAACTTTCCCCATGCTACCAGCGACCTTCTTCGTCTCGCATCCACTCTTCACGAGGTCTGCACTCACGACTGCAACAGCACCGCCCCTCCTCAAACTCTGGTTGTTGTTGTTTTTTTTTAACATGTTGCTCTCTTCCACTTGTTTTCTCACTTGACCACACTCTCCTCGTTCGTCTCCTGCAGGATAAAATTGCAGCCATGTTATGGCAGCTGCGCTTCAACTACAAAGACTTGATGACTACTCTCGCTCGGCCACGTCGAGACATTACAAGCAAAGATCATCCTCCGCCCGGGTGAGACTTTTGTAATACGTTGTTGTAAACTGCTCCTCTCTCACGTCCATGCCCGTCTGTGCCATTGTGAAAATATTCACATCTTATTACGCCATACTTTTTTTATAGATGTAATAGCGCGAGCAGTTGTGATTTTAATTGCTGGAGCGGCTGTGACTTCTGTAGTGTTTGCTGCGACGACGGCTGCATAAGTTCATGTGACAGTACGTGGATCAGGAGTTGGCTATCGTACGACGTGCAAGGACTCCGTTGACCCTCATCGGAATATGTTGTGTTTGTTTGACTCGATTTGCTAAGCGGCATATTGTCCCGGCGTGGAATGTCCTGATGATGTCCCCGCTCGACAAGGCTCTTACTGCTACTCTTGTACGTGCACGCGCCTTACTGACTGTATTGAGCGTGTTCAAATTGTGTCTCATGCTGTGTTCGCTTGTCTGCGATTGCAGCCTGGGTCGAGTGTGATGAAGGCGAATACTACGTTTCCATCGACGACGATTGTGCCAATTGCCCTTCAGGTGGGTTGCGTTGCGCGTTCTGCCTACCTTTTTATACCTTCTGGTCACATCTTGTTTTCCTCTTTGTTCGTTTTTGCTCTTGGCATCTGAATCAGACTCATCGCGCACGATCTGATCTGTTGCTTCTCGTTTGTGTCTTCTTTTGTGTGTATGTGTATGTGTATGTGTATGTGTATGTGAATGTGTATGTGTATGTGTATGTGTATGTGTATGTGTATGTGTATGTGTATGTGTATGTGTATGTGTATGTGTATGTGTATGTGTATGTGTATGTGTATGTGTATGTGTATGTGTGTGTGTGTTTTTTCTAATGATTATTACCAGGCAAATACCAAACGGACAGAGATCATATCAAACGCACATGCATCGACAAGACTGCGGCGTGCGACGCTGGCAAGTATCTTGTTGTGACTTCATCGTCCAGTGACAATTACTGTGCCACATGTTCTGAAGGAAAGTACCAGGCCAGTGCCGGTTATGCTGGCACCAGCTGCTCAGACAAGCTTGCCACCTGCGGTCTGGGTCAATATTTATCGATCTCCAACTCGGTCACCCAAGACAACTCGTGTATCAACTGCCCGGTGCAAACATCTTACCAAGACCAAGCATCACATAGCGATACCAGTTGCAAGGCCAGAGTAGTGCTGACCTGTGGGCTGGGCCAGCGTCTGGTGTATGAAGATGCCACCATGGATAATAGATGCGTTTCGTGCACGAGTGGTACCTACCAAGATCAAGCTTCGCATGCTGATGTCACGTGCAAACCCCAACGCACCTCGTGCAATGCTGGTCGCCACTTGAAGCTCGCGGACAACACTGCCGACAACACGTGCACGCGCTGCCCGGCCGGTGAGTACCATTGCCGAGCTCTCTTCAATTTACCTTTGCTCTAAATCTGATCATCGGGTGTCTTTCGTCATGTTAGGAACCTACCAAAGCCTCAATGGCTTTACTGGCACGAGCTGCGCCGCAAAGACCGCTTCATGCCCTGTGAATCATTATGTCACAAATCCCGGTTCCACATCAAGCGACCGAGCCTGCGCTGCCTGCAGTGATGGCAAATATGTACTCTCCAATAACAACGTTGCCACGCAATGCTCAGGTATGATTGTCGAATCCTAATTGAACCCTGGTTTCCAAACTCTTACTTGGCTCATTTTTCACTGGACTGTGCTTGTTTTGTTGATTTTTCTTTCCCAAATGCAAATGCCTTAGACTGTGAGGCGGGTACGCAAGGCAATGGAGTGGGCCAAGGGTGCTCGGCGTGCCCAATCAACACCTACTCGGACCAACCCGGTAGCACGTCATGCACAGGTGAGTGCGTTTGATCGAATGCTTGCCACCGCACGCTGCCTGTTTACTTCAACCGCTCAACACTGTCACTCTCTGGATCCGGTCCTACGCAGCTTGTGATTCCAGCAAAGGCTACCATACGACTCAAAGCTCGTCCACGTCTTGTACCACTTGCCCCGCCGGTACGTGCGTCGACGCTGCGTCAATCCTTCATGAGTTTGTAGCATCAATGAAACAACCAATCGGCTGGGCTTCAACTATTCTTTTTTTTTCCTCCCTCGCTATCCCCTCCCCTGTGCGTCACCACGTGTAGGCCAATACTTGACGTTTGCGTACAGCGCCGACGGTGGTTGTGTGGCCTGTCCATCTGGCAAGTACCGCAATGATGAGGAGCTGGCAGACTGTTTGAATTGCGGGGCGGGCAGGTATAGTCGAAAACCTGGTCAGTCCACGTGCAAAACATGCCCTGCCGGCAAGTATTCAGACGATGGGGCCAACGAAGAGTGCCAGGCCTGCTCCGAGGGCAAGTACTCTGGCTCGCAAGCCAGCACCTGCCAGACTTGTCCGACCGGCACCTATCAACCCAACCAGAGCAGCAGCAACTGTCTTCCCTGCGCTGAGGGTCTGACTGTTCTCGCAGACGGACGTGATTGCCAAGGTGGCGTACTACACCCTGCTCACTCATGGCTTGGTTCGATCGAGACTTGTTTCCTCAAATTCTGCTTTGACTCATTTGAGACGTTTTGCATGTTGCAACGTGGCCTTTTTCACCCCTTGCGTAGATGTTACGCCGCCTGTTATCCAGGTTCCCCTTGGCCCCATCGTGACGGAGGTATTGAATGCAAGTTTTTCTTTGCCCGCCATTACGGCTGTTGACGGCTATGACGGTCCCGTAGCCACCTCCACCCTGGATAGCTTTGACATTGGTAGGGGCTTCGACGCGTGCCGTGCTATAGCGTCATCAACATCTTGCATCTGCCCCCTCACACGGAACTTTGGTATTTTTTTTTTTTTTTAAATCCCGCGCCTTCACTTGTTTATAGCACGCGCAGAAATTCAACGTCTGAACTACACTGCAGCTGATGAGGCTGGCAACGCTGCGTGGGCCGTTTTGATTGTCAATGTGCTGGCTGCGCAAAAGCCATCCATCGTACTGTATGGAGACGACCCCATGCAACAGGAAGCGGGTGAGCCGTTTGTCGACCCCTTGGCTACTGTGCACGACTCCCTGGATCCAAATATCGGGGTGCTCAGCGACGCATCGAGCCAAGTCGATACAGCCGTCCTGGGCACCTATACTGTGACCTACCAAGCTGCACGCGCTGACCATCAAGGCTTGTGGGCCGACCCTGTGACTCGAAATGTGATTGTTGAGGATACCAAGGCACCGGTGCGTCGACATGTGAATGATCGCTGCGCGCATTTGCTTCAGTTCCTCTCCCGTGCACTCGGCGGCCAACCACATGTTTACTCATTGACTGATCTCAAAATTCCAAAATTCTTGACACGAACCATGTAGGTACTGACGCTTCGAGGAGTGGCCCGGTTTATCGTGCAAGCCACCTTTGCCTACTTGGAGCCTGGCTTTAGCGCCCAAGATGCATTTGATGGCAACTTGACTGCCATGGTGAAGCAGTCCCTCGCGAGCGCCCAAGTGGACACACACGTTCCCAGTGGCACATCGTATGAAATTATGTATACTGTTTCTGATCGTGCCGGGAATGAGGCTTCGCTCGCTCGCACTGTGGTGGTGATGGACACGTATCCGCCAAATATCCACTTGAACGGCAGTCTGGTGTTAAATCTTGAAGCTGGCACCAGTTTTGTGGACCCTGGGTATTGGGCACATGACTTGCTTGACGGGAATCGCCCTGTGAGTGTCTCCGGCAGCTACCAATCCGTTCCTTCAGTTGCAGTGCCCGCCAACTATACCCTCACATATTCCAGCCGCGACGAGGCTGGTAACCTGGGCCAGTCGCACCGCACGATTCAGGTGGTTGATACCACCCCACCGGTGATTGAGACCATTGGTCAAGTACAAACGCTGGAGGCGGCCCCGCCTACGGGTGTTTATGAACTCCAACCCGGTTGGTTCGTGGTCACAGACAACTACGTTCAATTCGGACTCGGAGGGCGCTTGCAAAGTAATGTGTCAAGCTTGCCCTTGCGACCACCCGCCCTGCCCTACCCGGCCACAGTGCTGCTGACTGTAACTGATGACAACGACAACACCGGGCATGCACACCTTGCCGTGCGAATTGTGGACAGTCTCTCTCCGGTGCTCAACGTTACCGACACGATAGTTGAGGGTGGCAGCTCCTGGCACGATGACCAACCCTGGTCTGCTTTGGATCGCATGGACGGCGATGTGCGCCAGCGAGTCCGTCGCACTTCTCTGGCTCTGGTTCATCTTGGGGGTCAGCTGCTGCCTGATACGCCCAATTGCCCCAGCGAATGGACGCATTTTGCTTCGGCAGCATCCCGTGCTGCTCAGACGCAGCGCTGGAATGTTCTTCTCAACAATAGTTGGGATGCCGTTTACACACAAGCTCCCAATGGCAGCACCTTTGTGCTAGACTATGGCGTGACCGATGCCGCCGGCAATTCAGGCACAGCCCAACGTCGTGTGACCATTCGCGACACGCAGCCCCCAATCATTGATGCGCCTGCCAGCCCGGTGCTGCTGGAATACGGGACGATCATGCGCCAGTACTCAGATCCGGCCACGGCATGGGATGCCCTTGATGGTGACTTGACCGCTTTTCTATGCTACACGATTCGAGCTTTCGATTTTGGAGGCAGTATTTTGCAGCGCGTGCCAGCCAATGCCGTCGATGGGCAACTTCTTCCCGCGAGTCCACAAAATTGGAGCACGCTGGTGTCTGCGGCGCAAGTAGCTCAAGACGGGACCTTGTTTGCACAGCACGTAAACTGGAGCCGGGTTACGGCGGCAGACTACCCCGTCAACACACAGCTGCATGTGCAATATTCGGTTACAGATGGTGCAGCCTGGACCACTACGCATCAGCGCTGGCTCAAGGTGGTGGACACCACCCCACCTGTTATCAACGTGTACCCTGCGTCCAGCACGGTGCCATTTGGGACCCGATTACCCCTCACCTGGCACGAGGCCTTGGATAATCATGACGGCAATATTTCACGGTACACGGTGGTGGAAGGCCGCCAGACGCTCAGCGTGACCCAGGTGGGAAGACATTATGTCAATTACACTTGTCAAGATCAATTTGGCAATGTGGCCACCACCGTGCAAACGATCGTGGTGGACCCGTTTGAGCGGCCCTCGCTAGAGTACATCGTTCGTGTTACCTACAAAACTCCACCAGCGTCTGCGCCAACTGCCGCGGTACTCCAGGCGACGCTGCGAAGTAAGACCAAAGAGCCATTTGCTTTTGTCGTGGGTCGTGAGGCTGGTAACACAGCTGAACCGGACATGTTCAATGCACTGCCGGACGCGCGCGCGCTGGCGCAAGACCAGTCTGTAGCGCAGTCGCGGCGGCAACTGCTTGGCTCAGCGGAAGAAACATATTTTTACGTCTGCATTCGGGATCAGAGCTCGCTAGAGTGGATATCGGGCGAAGATTTTGCGCTGCGACTGCGTGATCAGTTGAGCAGCGATCCCAACGTGGTGGACGTGACGCCCTCGGAGGAACCGACTTCTACATCCTCCAGCAATGCGAGTGCCACCACTGTCATGGTTGGTGTCATTGTGCCGGTTGTCCTGTTGGTGCTCGTAGTTGCTGCTGTACTCTATCGACGCCATGGAGGGGGTCGAGCTGCCAGCGGCAAGCGAGATGCACAGCAAGTTGGCCAGGCGGTGGTGTCACTTGACGAAAGCAGCACAGGCATGATGGAAAACCCCGTGTACCGTCCCAGCATGTCCAGCAACTCTTACGAAGCCATGTATGGCGTGGGCAGCCGGGACGAGGCCAGCACGTATGGTGTAGTTGGCGCCTCAGCCATGACCATTTCAAACTCCTTGGATTCCAGGACCGATGGCACGTACGCAAATGCTCATGGTTTCCAGAGCGAATTTCCAGAGGCGTCCTTCAGTTTGAACACAACGGGCGGGGTGCAACTTGGTGACAGGTCGCGACAATTGCCCGAAAGTGATACCGATGGGGCCTTTATTTCCATGACTCAAGATACTTATGACATGCCTAACGCCAGTGAAACAGACGGGCCTGGCGACTATGACATGCCCAATGCTCAGGAGCTCGCGACGAGCGCTCTGCAACACATGTATGCAACACCATATGAGCCACCGACTCAAGCAATGTCAGCCGAGTATGCCTCACCCTACGAACCAGCTGGTTCTACACTTGCCGAGTATGCCTCACCGTACGAACAGCCTTCCAGCTCTACGCCGCCCGAGTACGCTGTGCCAGACCACGCGACGCCGAGCACACAGCTGTACAACGTCTTCCGCAGCGCTGGGAACAGTTCGCATGGCTCAGTTGGCTCCATCCCTCAAGCGACCCACTCAGAGAGCTATGAACAACCTGTGGTGCAGGCTCAAGAAGGCGACCGGTATGAGGAACCCGTCGTCCAAGCTCAAGAAGGCGACCGGTATGAGGAACCCGTCGTCCAACCTCAAGAAGGCAATCGATACGAGGAACCTGTCGTCCAAGCTCAGGAGGGTGATCGATATGAGGAACCGGTTGCAGGGGCCCGGGAGCATGGCGGTTATGAAGAGCCTACGCAGCAGGGTCCAATGACGAGCGGTCCAGTGTATGCACAGCCCGTGACCCCGGCTGCATTCGCTTTTGGCGACGAAGCGACTGCTGCCGAGGAGCACTTGTACGGTGTGGGAACGGGGCCGGCCGACACGGCACCGGTTGAGGAAGCTATGTATGGCACGACCGAAGTCAGTGTCCCGCTTGCTGTGCAAGTGCAGGCACATTCCACGTACGTGGAAAATTTGCCTCGTGAGAAGGTAGAGCGTATGCTGAAGGGTCGTACGCCCGGCTCCTTTTTCATGCGCCACAGCGCCAACAACGACAAGTACGTGGTCTCCGCCTTGGTCGCGGCAAAGCAAGCCACGCATTACGTGGTGGAACAGCAAGGTCAGACTTGGACGTTCAACAATGAACCCGTTCCAGGTGTAACGAGCCTGAGTGAGTTGCTGCACCGTCTGTCTGAGACTGATAACAGCCTGAGTAAGATTGTGCTGCGCTCAGCAGCGTGGCTTTCGCGAGATGTGCCACCTTCGATGCAAGCTCACCTAGCACTAGAACAGCAGCCATGGTTTCATGGCCAGCTCAGCCGCGACGCGACGGAAAACATGCTGCATACAGCCTCAAAGGATGGTGCATGGCTGCTGCGCGAGCGTCGTTCGGCATCATATGCCTTATCGCTGATTCGCGCGGGAACAGTGACACACCATCTGCTAGAGTTTGATCAACAAGGCTTTGTCACGGTGAATGGCACTCGGCTGCAGCCGCGACGGCGAACGATGGAGGCGGCCATGAGCCTGCTTCTGCTTCAACCACCTTTACTCAGCAACATTGTCCTTTCCCAACCCGTTGAAAAGTCCTAAGCCTGTGCTTGACCGTTCTCATCTCAAAAAAAAAAAAAAAAAAAAAAGGCTGGGTGTGGGGGCACGAAAAGGTGTCCTTAGGTCTCTCAAGCTGTCTGAAATGATTCATTTTACTCTCTCTCTCTCTCTCTCTCTCTTCTTTTAGGCGTTTTCTCTTGATTTTTTTGTATGACTTGTTGGTTTCTCGTATTTTCTGACCTTGGTGCCATCCCCCGACCCTAGGGTCGGGGGCTATTCGTGCCGGGCAAGTAAGCACGCCGGCTAGGCTCGTGGGCGTGCGATTCACACTATTCAATTCAAAAATGGTATCTGTACTACACCCGTGACACAGGTGGTGTTATTCTGGTAAAGCACCCTGCGCCGCTTTTCCACATCAAAAAAAGGAATGAAGACATGAGGGTTCGGAAAGTTTTTTTTAACAAGACAATTTTCCTGTTTTTCCCGATGGATGTATTTGCGGGATATTCTCGAAATTGTAGAGGAGTCCTCGTCGAGTGTTACACCAAGGAGGGAAGAGACTCGAGCCACAAGCACATGCCAGTGCAGGTAGTCGACGCTGCAATAGATGCAGTCAAAATAACGAGGCGGGGAGCTTGAATAAAAATTCTATTTTTTTCATCTATCATCATGTGAAACTGGAAGCACGGTTCTAATGGCAAGAAGAAAACATGCCAGGTGTGTATGGCCCAGGTCTACGATCAAGGCATGGCTGATGGCACTGTCCTGCCATCGGTTTATTACTAATGAATGTTCAATTTGGCTGTGCACACCCAAAAGCTTGGTGCATGGGACGTCGGGGGTAAAGTAAATGGGTGGGTTCACGGGCATGTGTCGACAGCGCCCTTGGCAACGCAACGGATGGAGTAGCCGGGGCAGGGCACGAGCTGCTGGTCCACTTGCACGCGGACCTCGACGATGGATTGTGGGCTGTTGAGGAGTAGCTGGAGGGTGGCATCGGGAAGGGTGACATTGAAGCCATGATAGGGGTTGGGGGCGACGCCGGCAGGAACAAGGTCGTCACGCTCCTGATTGGCGACTTGGGTTGCACACAGCTCGCCATCAACAAGAATGGCAACGGTGGCCGGGCCGAGGCCGTGACCAGGAAGGTCGTTGTCGACGACCCAACCGGAGAGGGTGGCCTGGGTGGATGTCAGGACAAAATGGTCGACGGCGCCATCGAGACCGTTGGTGGGGCTGGAGCGGGCGGCATAGTTGGCGCGCTCGAGGATGATGGTATTGGTGACCGAGGGCGCGGCGTTGTCCTTGAAGGCGCGAATGTTGACAGCAAGCGTAGGACCCGGCCAGGTGGTGGGAAGGCCGGTGCTGGGGAGAACTGGGGCGTCGGCTTCAGGGCGGGAGCCGTCGATGGTGTACCGGAGAGTGGCCCCTGGGGTGGTACAAGAGGCAACAACGGTCATTGTGACGTTGTCGCTGGGGTCCGTAGGGTCGACGGGGTCGAGGTTGATGACGGGCATGGCAACAACCTCGCCCTGGTCGATTGTATTGTTGACCTTGTCCACGTTTGAGCTGCAGCCGGGAATCCGATCGTACATGGCCACGCTGCCGTTGCCACACGTCCAGAACCGGTTGTTTGCCACAACGGCGCTGGGCTTTTGGTTGTTGGGGCAGATGAAGGCGATGCCGCCGTGGTCGTCGTGGGGCTGTTCGCAACCGGCCATGATAAAGTTGTTGTCGTCGATTGATACGTTTTGGGAGGTGGTGGCGTGGCCAAAAACCATGATGCCGGCGCCATAGGACTGATAAAAGGTGCAGCCGGAAAGGCGGAAGCCCGTGGCGGCGGTTTCAAAATCAAAGGCACAGCCGTCGGGGCCACCCATGTATTCGCCGCGTTGATTAAAATCGGTGTTTTCAACCGAGTTGGCGCCTTCGATTGTGCCGATGATAACGTCGGTCGTGCCGTAGAGGAAGAGGTCGTGGGGTTGGTCACGGGCAAACACGGATTGGCGGAGGTGCAGGTCGCTGCCCGAGCCAAAGCCAACGCAATTGCCGTTGCAGTGAGCAACGGTGTTGCTGTCGAGGTAGAGGCCGGCCACGTTGCCACCGTTGTTGAAGAAGGCATCGAGACGAGAGGCGATGTTATTGCGAACGGAGAGGTTGACGACAGCAGCGCCGTCCACGGAGACGGCCGTGCCCCACTGAGGGTTGCTGGGGGAGTACGAGTGCATGGGGTAGTAGATGTCGCTGAAAAAGTTGTCAGCTAAGGGTTTGGTCGACGCGCACAGGTGGGGGCGGGGGTGAGGTGGTCGGGTAGTGGTCAGCAAGGCGCTGCAAGGCGCTTGAGGTGAGGGTGGGACAAACTGCAAAACGCACCAATGTCAATGTTTTGAAGGGTCTTGCCGGCTGTAGCTACGAGGGAGATGGCCTTGAAGCAGCCTTGCAGGTAAAGGTTTGTGATGGAGAGGTTGGACACGCCCACGGCACGAAGGCAGGCTTGGCGGGCGGCAGCCGAGGCGGGTCGGCTATGGCTGATACGGGGTCGTGGGGCCGTGGGATCGCCATAGGCACCGACGGTAACATTGGCGGCAAAGAAGAGCTCAAGAGGCTGGTCGAACCACACATCGCCGCGCTTGAGTAGAAAGGTGGACCCGCTCAAGGGAGCAACGGCACGCGTCTTGTTCAAACTGAGCCAGGGCTGATCGGGCGACGTGCCCGAGTTTTGATCGCTGCCCACTGTGGAAAAATAAAACGTGTCGGCTGATGCAGCGGCGATCAGCGAGATCAAAACGCCGACACACAACTGTGCGGCAGCGTAGTGGCGTGTCATCTTCCTGGCGATGCGTGCTGAGATGAACGGCGATCGCTGGGGGAGCAGAGCAGAAAAAAAAAATTAGAGGAAAGAGGACAAGCATTTGAGGTGAGTTGTTGAGATCCGATAGAGGAGAGCAGCCCGCGGGAGTGCATCATCTTTATGCACATGTGTGTGTGGGATGAGCAACGCCAGCCAGCGTGCGCTGCCACGGCTCGACAGCAGCGACAGAGCAAACACCAACAGGCAAGCGTCCCGATCACGAACAAAGATCGCAGCAACAAAACAGCCAAGCCACAATGGCCGCGCTCGCAGTGTACAAAGGAGCCGCATCAGAGCAACATGGCAGCAGCGCCGCAAGTGGAAGCGCTGCCCTTTGGCAGCAGCAGCAGCAGCAGCAGCAGCAGCAGCGGCGGCGGCGGCGGCGGCAGCGCGGCGTCAGTGATTCCGTCGTACCTTGAAACCCCGTTTGAAGAGAATGGTCATGACTTGAGTTTATTTTGAGAGATGGGCCTCAAGGTTGATTTTTTGATAGTGTTAAAACAGTAAGCTTTTCAGAGAGTAGAGTCGAGTTTGCAGGCGATTTAGAGCAAGTGGTTACGGTGTAGAAAACATCAACAATTGAAAAAAAGTACATGACAATTTGTATTAACTTTTAAAAAATGTTTTAAAGTTTTAAAACAAATTTAAACAACACCACACACCANACACACACACACTCTCTCTCTCTTCTCAAACCGACCAAACCAATTCATTTCTCTCTCTCTCTCTCTCTCTCTCTCTCTCTCTCTGTCTCTCTCTCTCTCTCTCTGTCTCTCTCTCTCTCTCTCTCTGCGGCAGCCGGGCTGGGCTGTCTGGGTGCCGATCGTCGGGTCATTAGGCTGGCTGTTTGATTCGCTGGTGGTGGTGGTGGTGGTGGTGGTTGGTTGGTTGGTGTGATGGATGGGGTAGATTGAGCGACGATTCGAGGAGTCTTTCAGTTGGCAGTCACAGCCTTTTTTTTGTGGTTCCGCTACCACTGAACTTGACGGTCCACGATCCAGTGACGCGCCACAACGCCGCCATGGTGTCGCCTTGGGTCGTGTGCAGTCTACTTGTGGTGATGGGACCAGCAGTGGTTCACGCCGGTGACGAATCAATGATCACGACTGATGCGCAGGGTAACCTCGTTATCAACGCCTCGTCAACAGGTGGAGATAAACGAATTTGGATGAACGGAGTCGATGTACTTCGGGAGCTGGCTGAGCTCCGCGAGATCTTGCTGGACCACAAAACAACACCGACAACATTGACCCCCAGCACCACGGCCGCTCCCACGAACGCGCCTGTGACGTATACAGGCGATATCGGCTGTGGACTGGAGAACGTGCCCTCGGATGTGACGCATATCTTGGGCAACGTCAGCCTGATTTCGTGCCCCCTTCTGACAGCAAATGATCTCCTGCAAGCTTTTGGCAAGCTTGTTCAAGTGAGCGGGGACTTGACAGTAAGAGTGAGTTTCGATGGAGGATCATTGTCTGTTGTCTGTACATTGATGGGCGCGAACTGTATACCACGTCCCATCCTATTGAGGATTTCGCGGTGTAGCGATGTGAGCTCATCATCAATGGCTCTGAATGCAATGCGATCATCCCAACTTTCGATGAGCTCATGACATGTGTGAGAGGCACCAATCGGGAAAGATGAGCAATTTTGAGCGACTCAGTTTGTGCTCTGTTGATGGTTGCAGGACAATGGCGCCCTGATTCATTTGGATGGGCTTGCAACTCTCACCAGCGTTGGCGGCGATTTGAATATTCGTGTACGTTGTCGCATGAGAGCGCATGGGCTTGATGTGACATGTGTTGACGAGGAGGGCAGCAAACTGGGACGATTGAGTGTGGGTCTGATGTGATGTGGTTATTCTCTGGCTGTCGCAGAACAATTACAACCTGACCAACGTGGACGGCCTGGGCAATATCACCAGCGTGGGCAGCTCCTTGAGCATTGGTGTACGTTGTGGCATGAGGGGGCATGAGATTGGTGGACGAGGAGGTCCGCGGACTGAGACGATTGAGTGTGTTTGTGAGGGTCTGATGTGATGTGTTGTTTCTCTGGCTATCGCAGAACAATGTCGCCCTGACCAACGTGGACGGCCTGGGCAATATCACCAGCGTTGGCGGCTACTTGAGCATTCTAGTACGTTGTGGCATGAGAGGGCATGAAATTGACGTGACGTGTGTGAACGAGGAGGTCAGAATTAGATGTGTTTGTGAGGGTCTGATGTGATGTGTTATTTTTCTGGCTGGCGCAGGGCAATGGCGCCCTGACCAACGTGGACGGCCTGGGCAATATCACCAGCGTTGGCGACTATTTGAGCATTACGTACGTTGTGGCATGAGAGGGGATGAAATTGATGTGACGTGTGTGAACGAGGAGGTCCGTGGACTGGGACAATTGGGTGTGTTATTGACCGTTTGATGTGATGTGTTATTTCTCTGGCTGTCGCAGAGAAATGCCGCCCTGACCAACGTGGATGGCCTTGGCAGTATCACCAGCATTGGCGACTACTTATACATTGGTGTACGTTGTGGCATGAGAGGAAATGAAATTGATGTGTCGTGTGTGGAAGAGCAGGTCCGCGGACTTGGAGAGTTGGATGCGTTTGCGAGGGTCTGATGTGATGTGTCATTTCTCTGGCTGTCGCAGAACAATGGCGACCTGACCAACGTGGACGGCCTTGGCAATATCACCTGGTTGGCGGCTACTTGAGCATTGCTGTACGTTGTCGCTTGAGAGGGCCTGAAATTGAGGTGACGTGTGTGGACGAGCAGGTCCGCGGACTGGGAGAATTGGAAGTGTTTGCGAGGGTTGGATGTGATATGTCATTTTTCTGGCTGGCGCAGGGCAATGACGTCCTGACCAACGTGGACGGCCTGGGCAATATCACCAGCGTTGGTGACTACTTATACATTGGTGTACGTTGTCGCATGAGAGGAAATGAAATTGATGTGTCGTGTGTGGAAGAGCAGGTCCGCGGACTTGGAGAGTTGGATGTGTTTGCGAGGGTTGGATGTGATGTGTCATTTCTCTGGCTGTCGCAGAACAATGGCAACCTGACCAACGTGGACGGCCTTGGCAACATCACCAGCGTTGGCGGGTATTTGACCATCTACGTACGTTGACGTATGAGAGGGGATGAAATTGATGTGACGTGTGTGAACGAGGAGGTCCGTGGACTGGGAGAATTGGGTGTGTTATTGACCGTTTGATGTGATGTGATATTTCTCTGGCTATCGCAGAACAATGACGCCTTGACCAACGTGGACGGCCTGGGCAATATCACCCGCGTTGGTGGCTACATGAGCATTGGTGTACGTTGTCGCATGAGACGGCATGAAATTGATGTGACGTGTGTGGAAGAGCAGGTCCGCGGACTGTGAGAGTTGGATGTGCGTTTGAGGGTCTTGATGTGATGTGGTATTTTTCTGGCTGTCGCAGGGCAATGGCGCCCTGACCAACATGGACGGCCTGGGCAATATCACCAGCGTGGGCAGCTCCTTGAGCATTGGTGTACGTTGTGGCATGAGGGGGCATGAGATTGGTGGACGAGGAGGTCCGCGGACTGAGACGATTGAGTGTGTTTGTGAGGGTCTGATGTGATGTGTTGTTTCTCTGGCTGTCGCAGGACAATGGCAACCTGACCAACGTGGACGGCCTGGGCAATATCACCAGCGTTGGCGGCCACTTGAGCATTCAAGTACGTTGACGTATGAGAGGGCATGAAATTGACGTGACGCGTGTGGACGAGGAGGTCCGTGGACTGGGACAATTGGGTGTGTTATTGACCGTTTGATGTGATGTGTTATTTCTCTGGCTGTCGCAGAACAATGCCGCCCTGACCAACGTGGGCGGCCTTGGCAATATCACCAGCGTTGGCGGCGACTTATACATTGGTGTACGTTGTCGCATGAGAGGGGATGAAATTGACGTGACGCGTGTGGACGAGGAGGTCCGTGGACTGGGACAATTGGGTGTGTTATTGACCGTTTGATGTGATGTGTTATTTCTCTGGCTGTCGCAGAGAAATGCCGCCCTGACCAACGTGGACGGCCTTGGCAATATCACCAGCATTGGCGACTACTTGAGCATTGGTGTACGTTGTCGCATGAGAGGGGATGAAATTGATGTGACGTGTGTGGACGAGGACCGGGACAATTGGGTGTGTTATTGACCGTTTGATGTGATGTGTTATTTCTCTGGCTGTCGCAGAGAAATGCCGCCCTGACCAACGTGGACGGCCTTGGCAGTATCACCAGCGTGGGCGACTATTTGAGCATTGGTGTACGTTGTCGCATGAGAGGGGATGAAATTGATGTGACGTGTGTGAACGAGGACTGGGACAATTGGGTGTGTTATTGACCGTTTGATGTGATGTGTTATTTCTCTGGCTGTCGCAGAGAAATGCCGCCCTGACCAACGTGGACGGCCTTGGCAGTATCACCAGCGTGGGCGGCGCTTTGAGCATTTGTGTACGTTGTCGCATGAGAATCAATGAAATTGCCTATGTGACGTTGTGTGAACGATCACAGGGACAATTGGGTGTGTTATTGACCGTTTGATGTGATGTGTTATTTCTCTGGCTGTCGCAGAGAAATGCCGCCCTGACCAACGTGGACGGCCTTGGCAGTATCACCAGCGTGGGCGACTATTTGAGCATTGGTGTCCAACTCTCGCATGAGAGGGGATGAAATTGATGTGACGTGTGTGAACGAGGACTGGGACAATTGGGTGTGTTATTGACCGTTTGATGTGATGTGTTATTTCTCTGGCTGTCGCAGAGAAATGCCGCCCTGACCAACGTGGACGGCCTTGGCAGTATCACCAGCGTGGGCGGCGCTTTGAGCATTTGTTCCAACTCTCAACTTGACACATCAATGGTACCTGCCTCTGTTCGATCGTTGGGCACATGCCAACTCATCACGAGCGGAGCTTGCAGCTCTTGCTGAACTGCTGCAAGTTATTGCTAGCTTTTTTCTGAAGTTTCGGGTTTTGGCTACAAGCTAAGTCCAATTTGACTACAAGCACTGACCGGTTCAGGAAGCTATCGCTGCCGACGCTGCTTGTTATATCAAATCATCGTAAATCTGTTCACTATGGGCCCGCCGCCCGTAATTGGCAGTGTGCTCTGAATGTTTCCTTTATATGTTCATGCTCTTTATTGCTCTTCCAAACACAATCGTATCGTTTCACTGATTCCTTAAGGAAGCCAATCTATTGGAGAACAAGCATCGACCACCTACCAGAACCTTCTGAAAGGATCCGGTCCCTTTGGCTTGGGTCCATCATGCTCTCCCTCCTCTTCAGTGAGCCGAGCTGAGTTGTCGAGCCAGTGTGCCAGTTGTCGTGCCAACCGTGAAAACGGATCAAATAAAAATAAAAAATAAAATTTCAAAATGAATCCGGTTGTCAATGCATCCCGAGCCTCCTAGCCGTTGGCGCCGAGGTCGTCGGCCTTCTCCTTCGACCGTTTTCTTGTTGTCAACCAACAAGTCAATGCGAATTGTCCAACATCAGGACTGTTGGCTGGCGTTGCCTCTCAAGGTTGAAGATTGCGCTCAGCCCTGCTTCTTGTCATTGCGGCTCGCCGGAACCCTGCGCCCTGGCTGCCCTTTCTCATCACCTGTTGGCTGAACAACTTGTCACCCCCAGCCACGCGTCTCTCGACCCTTAAGGATTTCAGTGGTATATGAAAAAAAACAGAACGCCGTGAAAGGTGTATCTCTGAAATGTGTCGAGATGCGCTCACACTCATCACCGTGAAGGGATTCATGGTCATCACCTCATTTCCCCTCATGACGACGTGTCTGACATTTTCCGCCACGGAGGAACACACTCTCTACCCGATGCATCGATTCTGATGACATCTCTCAAAAGCCGTTGTATTTAGCTTGTGGAGTTTATGGAAGTCGCCTCGAATCTCTGAAAGTGAGGCAGGGACACGAGCATCTCTCTTCTTCTCTCTCTCACTGCGAACGCGCGCTCTCTCTCACACATTTTCGACGCCGACGGCTGCGCAGCGGATCGACCACTGGAGCTGTTTGCGAGATCAAGAGCTCTACCGTCACAGCGTCACAGGGTGCAAGGTGTGCATTTTGCATTCTCCTAGCGCGCGTACTAGCAGAGACCGCTTGCAGCGTGGGATCGAGTGATGCGTGCGGAGTCTTGTTTGGTGCTGCTGGCCTGCATTTGCTTGTTGGGGCGTGCCTCTTCCGCAGCCGCGCCTGCCGCCGACGCTTGTGTCGCCGATTCCGCCCGTGGTTGTGCCACCAGCGAGCTTCCAGCTTCATCGCCGGCCAGTGCCCACCCCTACGCCACCATGGCTCTCTTGCGCAAAGTTCCCGCCGACTCGCTCTTCGTCTCCGAGCCCGACCCCAGCTGGTTTGGCAACGGGCCCAACCCCTCCAGCAACCCTCACTGGACCAACAAAAACTGGTGCGTGTGCGTCCCCCTCGGGTCCTTCCCGCTTGAAAGAACGACGCTGTGTTTTAAGCTATTGTTGAGTGTGGGTGGATTCACAAGAATGATCAAAATCTTGATTCTCAACCTTGTGGCTCTCCTGCACACACACATGGCGCGCGTAACAAATGCGCGCATGGGCTAGGCTCAAGTCGCGGTTTCACTTTTCTTTCGCCGAGTATCATGACCGTGCGCGAAGCCAATTTGGTGTCCTTCGTGTCATGAATGACGATTTGGTCCAGCCCGTCCGTGGGTTTGGCACCCACCCGCATGCCAACATGGTCCGCTCCACCTCCTGCGCACGCCCGGTGCCCTTGCTGCTCCCATGCTCGATCTGACCGCCCTCCTTCTTTCCCGACCCTCAACATAGGAAATCTGCACCTACATTGTGAGCGGAGATCTGACGCACCAGGACTCGATGGGCACGCGCGAAACTCTGGGTCCGCGTGGCATTCAGTTTATGACAGCCGGCACGGGCGTGCGCCACAGCGAGTTTAACACCGATGACACTCATCCACTTCGCTTCATTCAAATGTGGATGGTGTGTTGTGCCGGGGTTGCTTTGGTCATTTGTGACGCGTTCCATCCCGAGCTCCTTTGGAACTACTCTTTTTTTTTCCTTCCAAGCCTCCTACACGTTGATGGGAGCAGACAGCTGATGCGCTTTGAATTTGACTAGGTACCGCGCTCGCGCAACTTGGAGCCCAACTACGGTTCCATGGTCGGCGATCGGGAGCGTCAGCACAACAAGTGGGCTCATTTGGTGGCTGACGTCAAGAATACATCGGCAGACACGCCCGTCAAGATCAACCAAGACGCCAACATTTGGGTCACCGTAAGCGTTCACATTGCATTCCTTGCGCTAGAATTTTCATGCGCGCAGTGCGGCTCATGACTTGGCCCCGTGTGACAGGAGCTGGATGAAGGCAAGGAGAGCACCTTTGAGCTGCGTGAGGGTCGCCAAGCCTACATTCTTTGCCTCGAGGGTGCGACAACCCTCACGGCAGCTTCAGCAGCCTCTGGCACCAGCGCCCAGGAAAAGCTGGTGGCCCATGATGCCACCCAAGCCTTTGGCGCCGCTACCCTGACATTTGCAGCGACTGGCAGCGAAGGTGTGCATGTGCTCATGGTGGAGATGGCGGCGGCTCCGCTCTGAGCCGTCTTTTTGCCTGTTTTTGTATTCGAGTTGTCTTTTGATCGATGAATTGCATTTTATACGACATGCATGTACATAATATTTGTAAAGCCAAGAAGGGAATCCTAGCGGGGCGGAAGGTCATCTTGCATATCAATTTGATTCGTCTGGACTCGACAGGCTCTCATCCACCCGCGACTCATCTCGCGGCGATTATTTTGGCTCTTTTACTTTGATTCTTTTTGCCACCCCTGGACAGAGCCCAGGAGATGCTCAATGTGGCTTGACTTGTACTCGTCGGGGTATTCTACAATGGCCATGCTATGGGTGCGTAGCACACGGTTTGCGGAATGGGTGCCACACCAGCAGAGAGGTCAGGCAAGAAGCACACCGAGAAGAAGACGAACGCCTCTGTGTTCACGGATCAATCGATGACGGATCGATCGATGCGTTGGACTATGCTCTGGGGTGCCTGGGGCAGGAGACGCACCTGTGGCGGGCCTTTGGAAAGACCACTTCGGAGACGGTGGCGGAGCTACGGGCGCGAAGATCACGAGCAAAGCTGCGGACGTATTCAAGATCCAAGACTGGGTCGTTGTGACCGTGCATGAGGCAAATGTGGGCGTTGCGAGGGACGACCGAGGTCTCGCCAAACATTCGGTTGTGATTTTCCTGGAGCCATTTGTCCGTGATGCCCTGGTACTTCACAAAGGGGATGAAGAGGGGGCGGCCGACCGTCTGCCAGGGCAAGAGAGAAACGGCCGGGTGGAAATGAGGTGATAGCCGGCAGCATATGGGGTTTAGGGTCGGCCTTTGGGGTGTGGGGTTTGGGATCGGACCTTGAGCCAAGGTTGTTGGAGGGCAAAGGAGGCCCAGCCGGCAAAGGCGTCAAGATCAGCTTTGGGGGGACAGCTATCAAAGGCAATGGCTCGGAGATTGCGTTCACAAAATTCGCGGCCCATAAAGTTCATGACGTAGAGGGAGATGAAGAAGCTTCCGGAGACGCAGTGGAATAGCATTTCTTGGTCCCGTTCCTGGTGCAGGCATGAAATCGGGGTTGAGAGTGGTGTGGGATGAGGGCGGGGTGGGGTGGGGCGAGCGACGGCGATGAGGTGCAGGGCAGACCAGGAGAATTTCGGCGAGCTTGCGGCCGTGTTCGTCTCCATAAGCGGGCCTGGTCATTTCCGTTACTGCAAATGTCCCAAAGTCAAGGGAATGGTTGGTACGGGCGAGAGGGGGAGGAAGAAGCAGACTAATGGAGGAGGCTTCAGGGCGGGATCGGGTCTGTACCTTTGTGAAACAGGGGCATGGTTTCAAACCCATGTTCTTGGTAGATGGCTTCGTGCTTGGCCATCTGGGGTAAACGCAAGGGGCACGATCGATCGTGGCGCGGTGAGCTGCCGATGCGGGCTGTGCAAGAGGCATTGGCTCGTTTGGGGTGTCATGCAGGTTGTCGTCTGATTCAAGAGGGGGTGTAGAGTGGTCGTCTTTCGAGAACACAGAGAGGGTTGGAGGAGATGATGGAAAGCGGGGATCGTGGAGGGACGGAGAGGGAAGCATGAAGGAGGGAGGGTAGGGATGGGGGGGGGGGGGGCAA
>NW_001865083.1:92096-122664 GCF_000002865.3 Monosiga brevicollis MX1
GGGCGCCTTTGGGGCTGCCGTTGGCTCTCTCACCTTGTCGTCGTCGTCGCCGCCGTCTGTGTGTGTGTGTGTGTTTTGGGATTTTTTTTTGGAGTGGCCTGAGAGAGAGAGAGAGAGAGAGAGAGAAATGGAGGAGAAATTTCAGAGACAAGTTGTATTTCTGTTCAAAATCATCGCCTTTGAGCTTTATATTAAGTAATGTTTAAGAGATGGTGTTAACAAGGAGGTTGGTTTAAGAGCCAAAGGTAAGACTACCAAAGAGCCACGCATGCAAACAAAGAGCCTACATCACATGATGTGAGCTTTTGTTCAGCAGCTGACCTCTTTCTCTGAAAATCGCTTGTTGGCCAGATCCTTCTCTGATTCTTGCTTTAATTTCTCTCTACGTGAAAGATGCCTTGAGCGCTTTTCTCTTCTTTTCAAAGGGTGCCACCTGCCCCTCTCGTAAGGATTTCGCAATGCTGCACATGCATCAACAACCAGAAAATGACATTTGCATCCCTAAACTTGATTTACTCACCTAGGCCATCAGTTAAACACCGTATATTCCAGGTTGATATAGAAAACCTGTTTCCAGTACCTTACGTCACCTTTATCTGGCGCATTGGGTTCATGCAGATTATTCATGGGTTTGTGAAGATGGCCGTTTGCGCATGTTTTCATCTCACTTTCGACGCTCGACGAGCCCATAGCACACGCAGGTTGTACCCGAGCAGGTACTCCCTGAATGTCCTCTGGACAGGGTCGACTGGGCTGTATGCGCGTCGCAGGACACAGACACCCCTGTCAACCATCAACAACCGGCCTCGGCTTCAAAAGCTACTGGCATTTTCCGAGTCGTGTTTTTTATTTCGTAAAGCCGTGGTCACCGGATTCAAGAAAACACGCTTCCAGATTTTTTTTCCTTAATTATCCAGATCCAGATAGTCAGCGACGTCGCGTCAAGCACACAACGTGGTTGATTAGAGACACAAGCACAAACACACACACAATGGCGTTTAGAAGGCGCCCTTGACGGGCTCGAGCCACTCCTTGAAGCCCTTGGGGTCGTTGCCGGTAATGTCCTTAAAGTCCGAGGTGGGGGTGGTCACCATCTTGTCTCCGGCATCGACGTACTTGTAGAGCTCCATGACACCGGCGGCTTGCCACTCGGGCAGGCCAATGTCCATAAAGGCCTTTTGGGCAGCCTCGTAGGGAACCTGGACGTAGTCAATCTGGCGGCCGAGGGCGTCTGAAAAGACCTTGGCAATCTCGGCGTGGCTAATGTTCTTGGCCGAGGTCAGGGTGTAGATCTTGTTCTGGTGCTTCTCCGGGTTGGCGAGAATGGTGGCGCTGGCCAGGCCAATGTCCTCCACGGCGATGGGGCAGTAGGCCGCCTCGGGCTTGACGGGGGCGTAAATCTTGTTGTCGCCCTTGATGCCGGCGGCCAGACCCCAGAAGTTGTCAATGAACATGGGCAGGCGCAGGATGGCGTACGCCACACCGCTGGCCTTGAGGTGGTCCTCAACGGGGCCAATCTGCTTGCCAAAGCAAGAGTCCGAGTGCGCGGTGGGGAAGGAGACGACGACAATGTACTTGGCACCGGCCGCCTTGGCAGCATCAATGGCACCAATCGTAATCTTGGTGCGGTCAATGTGGCCGGGGGTAATGATATAGACGGCATCGGCGTTCTTGAACTCGGCCTTCATGTTCTCGGCATCGTTCATGTCAATCTTGGTGAGCTGAATGTTGTCACCGGCCTTCAGGGACTGGGCCTTCTCGGCCGAGGGATCGCGGACGCCGGCCTTGACCGTGACCTTGGGGAAAGCCTTGGCAAAGGCCTGCACCGTGGCTTGACCCACGTAGCCTGAAGTACCGGCAATGGCCACAAAAGACATGTTTGCTGTTGTTGTTGTTGTCGGGGTGCTTTGAAACCTATGTGTCAAGGTGTCAAACATTAGGGAACAGCGTGTGTGGTGAGGGGCAACGGCTGAGGGCCAGATCAAAAAAAAACTTCAGAGCGCGATCGCGCACAGGAAGAAGAAGGACAAAGGGAAAAGAGCGAGAAGCGAGGTAAAAAAAAAAAATTAAAAAAAAAAGCTGAAACGAAAGGGCAGCCAGTGCCAGTGGCTGCGACTCGGCCTCAGGGCAAAGAAGGGAATATCGGATGTGAAGAAACACCCACCTTGATGGTCAAAATATGGCAGGAGCTGGCAGTGGGCTGGAAGAGGGCTGTTGTTGAGCTGCTTGAGCGACTGGAAGAAAATGCCACTGGATCGGGTTCCGCCCCTGCTTGTACTCGAGTGCCGTGGCAATTGTGGGCCAAAACCCAAGCTGGGGGGTTTGGGGCACCTGCAGTGGCTGGAGAAAATCCAAAAGTGGGGTGTGGGTGTTGTGGCTGCTGCCGCTCCCATCTCTACGAGGATCGCTGCGCATGGATAGAGGATCCAAGGGTCGTCTCCTTCTCCTGCCGTTTTGGTCGTCATGGCACTGGATGACGCGACGCCGTCATGCCGACATTTGATGATTCTCTCGCGCGCAGCGATCCCGATCCTTGCGGTGTGTGCGTGTGTGTGGGGGGTTCATGTGTAGCGCGTGTGCTTTTTCTCTTCGGCTCATTAATCACGTCATCGTTATCGCTCGCTGCCACTGCTGCTGTCGCCGCCGCCGCCATCAGGGTGCCGCCGTAGTCACTGCGGTTTTCTTTTAAAAAAAAGATCCTATGGGCGGTTTGACCGCTCCGGTCACCTCTGAGTTTCGAGACGCTTCGATCCGTTTCTCTGACTTTGCCTTGGCATTTGCCTTACGCTTTGCCCATGATTTGACCAGGTCTCTGCCAACGCCTTGCGGCCAAAGCTGCCTCTCTCTTACTCTGTCATGACTTGAATGTCGGCTTCGTGATGCATGAGGACCCGCCACGCTCAACAATCCCATTCTCTGTCTTGTATATCGTGCTGGAGTACCATCTCCAATTTCGCTTCACCACTCGACAAATTCTCTCTATTGTCGTTGATTTTCTCTCTACGGAGGATTCAACGTAGGTGTCAGTCTCTGAAACAACGGCTTGCAAGAACACATTCTCTGCCTCACTACCATGCCATCCCCCACATCTCTGGTTGCAAAAGGCTCCAGTCACCCAGGAGGGTACGAAACATCTGAATAGGATAAAAAGGACGCCATCGGCTTGATTGGCGTCAGAATGAATTCATCCGTCATCGTGACTCGACTCGCACATGCTTGGCGAGTTCGTGGGAAGGCTGTGGATACCCTCACCATGATACCACGACGTCTGTGGCTTATGTTTGGCAGATAGTTGGCTTATACGTGGCTGTGGCTTGGTTAGTCTGTGGATGTCTTGGTGCGCAAGGCAAAAGTATTTCGATGGTCTGGGATCCATGTTGAGCGTAAAATGACGCTCGAAAGGTTTGGTATTTTACTTATTTTTGGTATTCTTTCATTTCTTGCTGGAACACGTTTTGTCGTCTTGTCTCTCTCTCTCTCTCTCTCTCTCTCTCTCTCTCTCTCTCTCTCTCTCTCTCTCTCTCTCTCTCTCTCTCTCTCTCTCTCTCTCTCTCTCTCTCTCTCTCTCTCTCTCTCTCTCTCTCTCTCTCTCTCTCTCTCTCTCTCTCTCTCTCAAACGGCTGCGGACGGTATAAGAATCATTTTTTGAATCAGCGCGCTGCTGCTGCTGCTGCTGCTGCTGCTGTTCTCGTCGCTGCTGCTGCTGCTGCTGTCGTTCGCGTGGCTGTCAGAGTCGGAGGGTTGAGCAGAGGGAGCGGGGAGAGTTTCGGGGTGATCTCCGATTCGATGGCGCTGGAGGCGCTGTTCCCGCCCCTGTCCTCGCTCCTGTTTTAAGAGCATCAGTGACGACCATCGCTGCAATCCCGATATTCTATAGATATACATCCGGGTATCCGATCGACACGGTGTTTCCAGCTCACAACCAACTAACCCGGCGCCCCTCTCCCCCTTGATTTCACCTTGGGGCGGATCTTCCTGAAGCTGAAAGCATGGCCGAGGCGACGGCAACGGCGGTGGCCACGGCCAGCGGTACACTGCAGCAACTGCTGCTCCTGGCCAAAGGGGGCAGCACGCGGGAAACGCTGGCTTATGAACTTGTCAACGATTGCCATGGACACTTGCAAGCCTGTACCGATGCCCGGCACCTCGATCTTCTCGCCACCCAGCTTCTCAGTGAACAGGATGGGCTTCTCGGTTTTTTTGCAACCCTGCGCAACCGCCAAGTACGCTGCCATCCCCACCCCGTCCCGACTCCTCCCTTGATTGCTGCGTCCGCTGGCTGTCCCTCCCTTTCTCAACCTCTCACCCCCACACCCTCTCACCCTCTCTCACCCTCTCTCGCCCTCTCCAGAAGCTTCCCCAGGCTGCCGGAAGCGAGTACGGCAAAGCCAAAGCCCATGCCCTCGCCTGTCTCGGCCTGCTGGTGGCTCGCCTATCCACAGAAACCCTCACCCGCTACCTTCAACCCCTCATGGTTCGAACCTCGGTGGCCTGTTGCACAATCATATCACGCTCCTCAAACGCCCGCCCGATTCGACCCCATCCCCATCCTCATCCTCGTCTCGACCCCGTCCTCCTCCCCCTTTTCCTTCCTCCCTCCCGAACCCTTACCCCTCATTGCCCTTACCCCTCATTGCTTCTGCTCCTGCCTTACTTAGCGGCATGCCCAAGCCCTGTTGCAAATCAAGAGTGAAAAATCTGCCGTCAAAACAGCCGCCGCCACCCTAATGATTCAAATTCTCACAACCGACAGCCTCATTACCCCGGACAACAGCGACGCCCTCTTTGATGAACTTCAAATTGTCAACCTCATGAGCATGTACGCACTTCAGTCAGGCGGACGGAGCCAGCCTCATGCCGGCCTTGCGCCAATCGCACACGCTCCCTCCTCACGCGGTCCCTCCCTCGTCCCGACAGGCTACAAGGCATCTTCCAAAGCAACGTCTCGGCTACACCTTCCACCGTCAAAGAACGCGTTCTGCACCTCATGGGTGTGCTCATTCGACACTTTCCCAGCCTTGCGGGCGTGACCGGCGCCGATGGCCGTGCCCTTCTCATTAGTGTCCTCCATGCCAACGTGCGTCACCTATCGTTGCTCTGCGCCTGCGGGTAGGGGGGTTGCTCAAATAATATTAACCGCAAACCTTTTCGCCGCCCCTGCTTCCCTTTGCAGATGACCGGGAAGCTGGATTGGCCCATTATTGGGGGCTGCTTTCGAGGCCTGGCTGGTACTCTTGTCCTCGAGTATCATGGCAAACGTCTGAGTGGCAAGTCTTCCCCATTGAACCTCCCCCCTTCGGTATCCAAAGTCCACCCATCAACCAACCCTTGCATCTGTTCTCTTCCCCCCACCCCCGTAGTCACCTCGGTGCAAATGCGACAAATCTACGAACATGTGGCCAACATGACAAAAGCCAAAACGGAACAGGCGCTCAAACGCTTTGAACCCATCCGCGCCGCGCTTGATCTCTTTGCCGCCGACGCAGGTACGAGACATCCTTCCAGGCTCATGGCATCGGTAGTCGCCACCGCGCACATACCATGTGTTCTTCGACCGCGCGCACGCCCCTCTGCCGCCCCTCCGCCGCTCAGAGCACCTCGACTCGTGCCATTTATGACCTTGGCCAACCGTAGCCCATCTGCAGCCGTTCTTCACGGCCTCGCAAAACACTTTTGAAGCCTTGCTCGTCAATCTGGACCGCCTGGCCAAGAACAGCAACCACGACCTCAGCGTCGCTGCACAGGGTGCTCTTGAAGCCCTCTTCCAATGGACCGCCCACTTTCTCGCGCAAGATCCCGCTCGCGACAGCGAGGCCGTCACCGAAATCAAGGGCGTCATGTATCAGCACCTCGTCAACGTTTTCAGCAACATGTTGGCAGCTGAGGTGACCCCGCCGTTCTCCCTCTCCCCTGTGCTCATCCCTGTTGTGTTTTTCTTGCCCCAAGCGCTTCTGTGTGTGAACGATTGGCCCAGCCCATGGATCTTGGTCGCCGCAAACGCTGACTTTGCTCCGCTCTCGCTGCCGCTTTTCGAAACGTTTGCCCGGCTCCATTAAAAAAAAAAATGGCACAAGGATCTGACGCCTAGACACCGTGCCGTGGCCATCCGTGGATTTGGCTTTTTGGCCGCTGCCTGCAAGTGCATGCGACCACCCGAAGAGCTCCAACGGCTTTCCGATCGCTTCACCGAGCGCTGCCAGCAACTTTATGCTTCGAACGGTGACGATGTGGACGGCGAAGACTCCGCCGCCACCAAAACTCTTGATCACGAAGTGCGCCACTCGACTGCCCACCCCGGAGCTGGCCTTGCACCCACACCCGTTCAAGCTTCAACACTCACATTCATCTCTCCATGTGTGCCTGCTTTCGAATCGGTGCTCCCACTCGCCAGGGGGATCGTCTCTATCAGCTGAGCTCCTACATTGATGCGTTGGCCCGCATCGTTGCAGTGTTGCCCTCTCCCGCTGCACATCATACCACCATGCTCGAGAGCATGGTTTTGCAGCTTTTCGAACACCTCCCCCGGACTCATATCAAACGAGTATGTGAGCTGGATTGGACTGGTGCCGCGCGTCGTTTGTCTACACTCCTAGTCAACAGCGATCTCTTCCAGAATCCATATGGCCTTCCCTTCCTGCCCTAGCCTGAACGGCTGCTCACGCTCGCTTGTCCTGCAACCTGCCTTGCCTTATTCAAGCGCTTCGGTGCCTATAAAAGCCTTTCCCGCTGCCTTGCGACAATGTACAGCCGCGGCGCCGTTGTGCAATCCTTCTTCTCTCAAATTTGTCATCAGGTGCGCCCGCCTTTCGGAACCCTCTGTCTTCATCAAGTTCCTCGCTTTTGCTTTGTCTTTATTCAACCCACCCCTCTTGCCATGCCTCGCGTGTCTCTCACTGCATCTCGTGGCACCGGCGCACCTTCGTTTCAGGGCGTGGTGCTGGCGTGTGTCTATGGCGTGCAAGCCAGCAACAACCCCGATGCCTCACCCATGGAGCGCGAGGCGCGCAACATCATGGTCGAAGCCTTTGCGCACCTGGTCTCCCAACCACCCCCCACGTCCGTCACAGACGTCGATGGCGGAGCCTCTGGGACCGACGTGATGGATCACATGTATGCTGCCACTCTCGAGGCCATCATGCAGGTCCTAGAAAAGTTGGATCTCTCTGCCTTCGTGCCTACCGATGGCGACGCACGTTCTCAAAGTGCAACAGCCGCCCCATCCTCCCAGGCCATCACAATGACCTCTGCAGCCACAGCCAGCTTGGACGATTTGCGTGCCACTCGTGCCAAAGACTTTCAAGTGTGCTTCCCGCCCAGTCTGCCCGACATCGTACCGATACCCCCATCATCAGCCAGCTGACAGCGACTGTGCAACATGTTGGTTTGGCCTTTAGATTTTACAGCAGCTGGTGGAGTTTACCACGGCCGTCCTACGTCAAAGTCGGCGCGCACCCTTTCGGAATTGGTATTTTCTCATGGCACAGCGACTCGTGCGACGGGCTACTCAGGTATGCCGCATGTAATGGCAGCGCCTTGTTCTCGTAGTAGCGGGGCATGTTACCTTTACCCCTCTGTGTGGGAGGCGGGCGGGCAGATGCTGTCGTTTCAAGTCATGCGCTATGTTTCCTTGGGCGCAGCATCCATACGTAAGCGGTCTCTATGCCCTCTTGACCACGGCCAACGAGCTAGCAGAGGAGCTGGGCCTGTTAAATGAGCACCAAAAACTCGAATCTTTCTTGGAGAACCACGTCACCTTGATGGGGGCCTTCTGTGCCACCGTAAGTCTACCTGCCGCGGGCCTCGTGGTATTGCTCGAGCCATTGCTCTTGGTCAGTGTGCACAAGCGACGCCCGCTCTTGCTGATTTCTTTTCTCAATGCGTGTAGGTCATGCGTCAGTGCAAGCAGTTCAAAGATGAGCTGCTCACCACATGCCTCCGTTTCTTGGTCACGTGCCCCACGGTCGTGGTCAAGTCGCGTACCGAGGTGTTCATTGAAGCCCTTGATACCAGCCTGAGACTTGGCATCGGGTCGGTCAAACTGTTTCCCTGCTGACCACCTTG
The DNA here is from genome assembly GCF_000002865.3 of Monosiga brevicollis MX1. Lineage (NCBI taxonomy): Eukaryota > Choanoflagellata > Craspedida > Salpingoecidae > Monosiga > Monosiga brevicollis. The sequence continues at coordinate 100,158 of NW_001865083.1, forward strand.
CGTTTGCTCCCTATCGCGTGCGCAATGGGTTGCTCCGCCCACAGCCTGGCATCTCAAGGCCTGCCCCGCGCTTTGCCTTGTCTGCGTAGATACCTGCCGCTGGCCGAGGCTGCTTTGGCCAGCCTACAGCGCTGGCTGGATGTTCTGGGCCTCGCTGCCTTGCAGCCTCATCTTGCCCCTCTGCTTCGGCGCTTCGATCAATACCTCACGGCGCAAGCGAGCGCGACCGACGACTTGAACGCCGATGCTGTCATAACAGACGGCCAAGCTAAGCGTACACAGGGCGGAGCCGCGCGTTCAAAGCCTGGTGCGGTGGAAGACGATGGACTCGCTCCGCTTGATCGTGTCAAGGGCACCATCGTCACTCTCCTGGGCCAGTTTGGACTCGATGTCAGCCACCACCTCGCGTTGATCGGTTCCCCCGAAGACGCCGAGGCGGTCCCCACTTGGGTGGCTTGGTCCGCCTCGCAAACCTTGCCATTGACGGTGCCCTTCCCTGACATCAAGCCCAGTATCAAGTTGGCTCCGCTTTTGCCCCGCATTGTTGATCTGGCCACAAATGCAGGGGATCGTCAAACTCGCACTGCCGCCTGTGAGCTACTGCACGCTATTGTCCTCTACATCCTTGGTCGCGAGGCTGTTTTGATTGAGGACAACAAGGATGTCATGACCGACCTCTGGCGTCATATCTTCCCCGTCATGATCCAACTGAGTTGCGACCTGGACAGCGTGCCCCAGCAGCTCTTTGAACTTCTGACGCTGCAAGTTGTGCGCTGGTTTACGGACAGCCGCATGTACGAGTACCCCAACACGGTGGCGCTGATCACGGCCATCTTGGACGCACTCTGTGATGCATCCAACACCAATCTGCGCGAGTTTGCCGCCCGATGCGTGGCGGAATTCTTCACCTTTGCCTTGCGGCGCAAGGGCGCAGAGAACCCCGAGCGCAAGACCGCGCTAACCAGTCTGCTTCTACGAATTCGTGCCATGGCTGCACATCCCTCCATCTTCCAGCGCCTGGGTGCCGCACTCGCCATGCGAACCATTTATCGCAAGCTGCGCGAGTCAGCCCCCCTTGTCTCCGTGTTTGGCTTGGACCTGACTGTAGCCTTTCTCACCGGTCTTCAGCACTGTGAGAATGACCCCGAGGGCGCGGGCACATCTGAGCGGCTCACCGAGGTCGTGATGGACTGCAAGCGCATGCTCATCCACCACGTTCGTATACTTGCCCTGCTGTGGCTGCATGACCGCCATCTCTTGCCTGTGCCTGTGCGCGCGTCGCAAGGCCTTGATGTGTGACCTCACCTTTCTTGTGCTTTTTTTTTTCTCCCCCCAGGCCGGAATACTCAATAAACCTGAACGACATCGGCGTGGACCAGCTTCTTGGCCTCAGGCGGTGCTGTCCAATCTCGTGGCGCACTGCTTTGGGGGCTTTGGCTGGACCTCGGCACCGGCCCGCCATGCCGCCATCGACCTCTTCATGCACCTCGTGACCAAGATCCCGGGCCCCGATGGACACGGAGCCATGCGCCCTCAGCAGTACCTCACGCGCCCAGTGGGCGGCTTCACGCCCGGTCTGATTGAAAACCTGAAGCGAGGCCAAGTTGGAGATGCCACCATCGCGACTTCGCATCTGGGATCGAGCGCAGTCTTGCGCTCGCTACGCAGCCGTGACTACCAAGAAGCTGCCCATTGGCTTCGCGCTCTGGCTGCCTGTCTCGAGGGGTATCACCTGATTATTAAACACGGGCTGGTGTCCCCCGAAACCCTGGCAACGATGATGAGCTCGGAGCAGTGCACCATTGTGCCAGCTCTGCACGAATTTCAAGAGGCTTTGTTGGGTTCGGGCACCTGGCTTTACACGCATTTGGATGCTGCGCTTCGCGATATTGTATGCGGCGTACTCGTTCGCAATCTCCGCTTCATTGAGGTGGTTCTGCGCAACCCCGCTTTGACGGCAGCCCTAATCCCGCGCCAGTTCCTCAATGCTCAAACAATGAAGATGATTAGCACCTTACTCTTCAACCCAGCCCATCTGGGCTTTAACGCCGCATCGCAATCCATCATGGCTCAGCTGCAGCAAGTGCTGGGTCAGACACTGGATGCCGTGGCACACGCCTCGACCGACTCGGCTATCCGGCAGGAACTGGAGCAGGATTTGGCCACGTGGGACGAAATCAAGACGTTGTTTCCACTCAAGCTGGCCCAGAACATGGGCGCTGGCCACGAGCGAAGCCTTACCCTTTTGCCGTTGGCCCGCAGGCTGGCTACGGGCTATCAGCTCCTGCAGGCCACCGGCTTGCTTAAAGGTCTGCTGCCAAAGCCCGCTGATCAAGTTGCTAAGGAGCTGGTTCAATCACTTTTCTTGCAGACACAAGGGCGCCTGCACCCCAGTAGCAAGGAGACTGGTTTGGTGCTGTTGGAACTGGCTTTCAGCCTTTATCCTTGCACAGACGCGCTCCTCGCATGCTTGCTGGATGAAGAGACAGTGCTATTGGCGACTCCCGTTAGCTTGTACGATGCCCCGGCATCAGCGACACAAGGTATTCAGCAATCCAAGGGACTGCGGTTCTACGAAACGTTTCGGACTTGCATTGCGGGATTTGTGGCGCGACACACCACCGTCTTGATGCCGGATCTCGCGGTACACGCGCGTGTACCAGTGGTCGTGCATGTGCTGGCCGGTGTATTTGCGCAGCTCACAGCCGCGGCAGATCTAGCACGTTATCGACGCGAGGCGTTGGCCGCCTTTATGCGTGCTTTTCCCACGCTTCATGAAGCTCTGTCCGATCAGCCGAGGCTGCTGGTGCGCTTGGTAGAGCAGGCATCGCGGTGTGGACTGCCACTTGCCGAAGTTGTGGCCGGCTTGCACCCGACCGCCTTTCGCCATGTGTGTGCCGATCTGGAATCCAATTCAACCTTGGCCGAAAAAGGTGTGTAGCTCTCTCGTTTCTTACTACCTGCTTCTCTCCCTTGTGTGTTCTTCTGGTTCTTCATGAAAGAGGTCTGGTCAACGTATTCTTGACCTGTGCCTCATGTGCCAGTCTCATGTGCCAGTCCAAGAGCCCTTGGGGCCTCATCCCTCCCTCCCGCGCGCCCCTCATGATTGATCGCCGCCCTTGTTGCCACACGCAGCGGACTCGCGACAGCTGATTGGCGTGCTGTGCTCCGTACCCGCCGTGCCTCTGGCGGGTACGGAGGACCTCATGCCAAACGTGGCTGCCGATAGCGTGCGAAAAATGTGTGGACAGTTCCCCTTTCAATCGAGCGAGTATGGTCCCGGCACGACCAAGCGGCGCGAGTTGGTGGCAACCCTCAACGACGTCTTTCGTGGACTCGTCGTATCGGGTGCCGAACCGCTCTTCAAGGTATCACTCCGTGTGATAGGTCACGTTTTCTTTTGTAGTGGTTGTATGAGCCTGGTACAGGCTGGTCGAAGATTATGAATCCTTTCTGTTGCTTTTTGACTTTGACCATCTCTTCTCCGATGCTCATCTGGCAATTGTCTCGCCGCCGCAACAATGACTTTTGGTGGCCTCGCCCTAGGTGGTGTTGGAGCTATATGTTAAGGAAGGAGAGGCGCATGTGCATCACGAAGGCTTTGTTCAGGCGTTTTCCAGCTTTGCAGCCCAAACTGGCCGAGCACCAGTGGTAGCAAGCGTTTTGCGCCTGACCTTCCGCGTTGCCGTGGACTTGACCAAGCCAGAGGCAGCGCGCAACGCCCTGGCACACCATGTTTTGCCGGCGCTTCTTGAAGGATGTGATGCAGCAGTACGCCGTGACTTTTATCGAGAGGAGATTACGGCCATCACCGCCATGCTGTCCAGCAAGCACCACTCGGATACGGCCGGGTGGAGCCGGGAGGTGGCATGCCAGCTCCTTGCGCAGATGTTTCGCTTACTCCCTGTACATGAAGTATACGGCACTCGTACGTCGCTGCGCCCCGTTCACACGATATGGCTTGCCAGTATGACTCAACAGCGGTCGAACTCACCGATGCCACGTCCAACCGCGCAGGTGCGGCCGTCAACCAGGCGTTTCACGACCAGGCCGGACTGACCGGTGCCGTGGCTGACAATTGCCTGACCAAAGCTGTGGTGGACAGCTTGCGTGGGTTTTTGCAAGACAAAACCACGCAAATTCCCGGCCTGACCAATTTTCCGCAAACGCTCAAGCAAAAAGCCTTCAACACTCTGTTCCATGTCCTTGATTGCACGCAAACAGACCCCGCCAAGCGGCTCAAGTTTTTCACGACCCTTTGCTTCGAATCCAAAAAAGGCCCGAGTCCCATCGTTTGCGTTGCCCCCACCGCTGATGAGTACGATTGATTTGATTGCGCTCGCTCAACGTTCGTGCCCGCGCCTCCTCACCGGTGGCCTTGTGCGTCGGCGTCTAGGACTTTTGAATTTAAAGCTGAGCTCGATCAAGCTCCCACTCTGCGACTTCGCCAGTTGACGGCACTTCGCTCCTCCGCACGGGTAGGCACCGCACCTCTCCACCTGCTTTGAGCCCTATCTTGATACTCAACGCACTGTGCATTGCGCCACATTGCGGTACAGACACAACACGGCACGCGATACCTAACATCGCAGCTCCTAGCCGACAGCAGCCTGAGTCAGAGCATGGCATCCTGGGCCGATCCCAACGGTGCAAGCAGTCTTGAGGCAGCACCTGTCCCAGGGGCCGAGGCGGCCGGTGCCGAAGTCGAGCCCCCTAAACCGACAGAAGCCAAGAATTTGCCCGAACCCATGGATTTAGAGCTCGATGACGATGGCATCGACGAGGACCGCCAAGCTGGCTCCACCCTCACCCTGTCGGGCACACAATTGGAACTCGATGCCCTGAACCGACACCCCAACATGGTGCGCGACTTTTTGCTTTGACTGTGCATTCCATGCGCCTACACCATAGCTCATTCTTCAGAGACCATGATTTTTCTTTTTCCTTTCTTAGCTGACCATGTTGGCGCTCGTGGAGCAAATGCTGGTTTCCATGAGTCGAGCGGCCGATGAATCGGGCAGCGCCGCTGCATCAGCCTTGCGCTCGGCTGAAGAAGCCCCTGCCATTCCCGCCGCCGAGACGCTCCCAGCTTGGATGAGTGAGCTCCTGTCCATTGTCAATGCTGCCCATGTGCACATGAATCAGAAACTGTTCATTGCCAAGGTCATCATCAACCAGCCGCAACATTTTCAGCCCTGGGCCAAGTGGTGGCTTGCGTACGTCAGAGGGCTTGCTTCGAGTCGTTTGGACAATGTGTGCCGAATACACGTCGCCGTGCTCTTCTTACCTGTTTAACCAATGCCGGTCGCTGCTTAGCCCGCTGATGCGAATGGCTGTGGCCCTTGGCGATCGCCAGGCTGAGCCCTTCAACTACTTTGTCACTGACCTATGTGTTGTCCTTTTGCGCTGGAGTGAAACCGCCGTACCTGGAGCCTCTGATGTGATTGTAAGGACCATTCAGCTTGGCCGTCTGTACCGTGTCTTTGGGTGCCGGCGCAGCCAATGCCGCGCTTTGGGCCCATTGTTGGCCGGGGTGCTGCCCTACTTACATCCATTTCTACTCTGTGGTTGCCTTTGTGTCTCCTATTTGCTATTGCTCTCCTGGAAAGGTGGTGCAACAGTTTATTGAGTTCCTGGTTCGTCATGCGCAGCATGAGAGTGGACCAATTTTCCGCAACAACCTTACCATTATCAAGACTTTTGTGGAGAAGTGGGGGTAAGTGCTTCTTGACATTCCTGTGCGAGGTTTTTTTTTTTTTTTTTTTTTTTTCTTTCTTTCTTTCTTTCTTTTTCAAAATCTGTCTTCTTCCCTGATTGTCATCTCAACGACAACAACTCGCGGCTGACGATGTGCTGTAGCGCACAAACACATGCCGGCTTAACCATGGAGGTGCTCTGTGAGTTTGCGGCGCATTCTGGCATCAGCACCAAGAGGTTGCGCAGCTCACTTCATCTTTTTAGCGTGGTACGCCCTAGCCCCCCACGCATGTCCCGTCAGATGTATTTAGAAGCGTGTTGGGACGCTTTCCATCTGACCCATTCGCACGACCGTGTTTATAACAATATTTATTGACTGTACCCTTGTGACGTGTGCCTTGTGATGTGTGTGCGCGCGAGCATGTCTAGGCCTTGGCCAACGGCATCTATCCCACAGCTCAGAACCTTCCACCTGCAATGCGATTGGATGGACTCTGCAACCAGCTGGCGGGCTACCTTACGCATAAGAGCCTGACCATGTGTCGCACAGCTGCCTCTGTCATTGGCATGTATCTTCAATGCGTATATGACGGGTCCGAGGACGGTGCCAGTGATACAGCAGGCGTGGGCCAGGTGGGTTGCCGACCTCCGACCACGAGATCAGCATTGCTTGGCTTTGCAGCCAATCTCAACCGTGCATCGCTCATCCCAACTTGCTTGCCTCTGCCTTGCAATGCGCTGCAGATGTTGACGCAGGCCACCCAGCGCTGCCTCATGGACATTAAGCGTGATTCAGCAGAAGGACGGGAGAGATTTGTCACGGCGCTGCACGCCATCTGCAATGCCACCTTGGGCTATCCTGCCTTCGTTGATGAGCTGGTGCAAACGCTGCTCTACGTCCTGCCCGCCTGTGCTGGAAACGCAAAAACACAAGCTCTGGAGGTGCTGATGTGGCGAGCCACGGCTATTCCAGACCTCTTTCGGGAGCTTTTGGGCAAGGACCTGCCCGGTCTTTTGCAACGTCACGCGCCGTCGACGCAGTGCGCTGTACTTACCATTCTGAAAGCCATCCTGCCTTCGCTCGAGCCCTCAGTGGTGCAGCGCTACTTTCCGGCTTTAATAGCCCATCTTCCGCATCATGATGACGCACAAGTGCGACTCCTCCACTACCAGCTCCTCATGGTCCTTTACGATCTGACGCTCACCGCAGAGTAGGTCGCGCAGTTCAACCTTGGGTGGCAGGGTGCTCCCACCGCTCACCGCTCACCGCTCACCTAACGACCAAATGCCTGTCTCAAAATTGTCCATTTGTAGGCTCAAGGTAGCCTTGGGTGAGAGCAATACGGTGCAGCGAGAGACGCTTCGCTTGCTGGTCATGGCTTTTTCAGACGAGAGTGCGATTATCCGCCGCTCGGCGGAGGAGTTCTTTGATCAAGAGACCCGGCTGTCCATTGCAACGGTTTGTACTGATTCAACACCAGGGGCAACAGGTGGCATTCAGGTCTTGTGGGTGGAGCTGATTCAGATGCGCCACGTCTCAGTGAAAACGTGTGGTCGTCATGGCAGGATCTGCGTTTATGTGAAGTTCTAGACAAGCTCTACGTCCCCGCATCAGAGGGCAGTTTCTTGTCCACGTGCAGCTCTCTGCTGCTGCGTTTGACGGCTCGCAGCCCCGACTACGAACGCCAGCTGTTTGAGCAAGCCTTGAAGGATTGCGAGCGCCACCCTTTGCGTGTGGACGTGACCTGGCAACGTCGAAATCTTCATCTGACGCCGCTTTTTTCGCAAAGCTCACTTGATGCCTCCCTAGAGGCCACCCTGCGTCAGCGTGGCATCCGTGCCACTCAGGCCTCGTACTACTCATTCTCTCAAACACAGTCCTTTCGACCAGGAGCTGCCCCGGCTGATTCGCTACGCTCCGCGCAGAATACGCAGACGCAGTTTACCGATTCGCAACGCGTCCTTCTGGTGACTCGCCGTCGACCACGTGCCGGCACATTGGCTGGCACGCAAGTCGCGTTTTCTCAAAGCGAGCAGGACCACGAGCTGGCAGCCGCCATGCAGGCTCGTGAAAAGGCCCTCGAGCGCCGGGAGATTGGGCGGCTACGACGCCGCTTTCTGCAAACCAAGGAAGGCGCGCAAACAGCGTTTTGGGCTCGACAAGCCACGCGTCAGCGCCTGGAACGACAAGCGCGTGCCAAGGAACGGCGCCAAGCTCGCCATGCCAATGTGGTGCTCTACCGTGACTACAAGGATGGCGAGGTTAGAACTTGACGTGGGACTTGGGCATAATTCCGTTGCTACCCGACAACCCATGAACCTCGGCGTATCAACAAAAACACACCACAACTTCGCTCCGCACCCTCATATTACACTCTGTTTTGCCTTGTTGTGCTTTGCTTGTGTGTGTGTGTGTAGCTGCCAGACATTCAAATCAAGCAGGCCGAGTTGATCCGGCCTCTGGTGGCGCTGACCCAACGCGACACCACTTTTGCTCGCTCGGCACTGGTTGAGCTGGTGACTGGCCTCCTCAATGCGTTTGCCAGCCAAGCTGCGGAGGCGGACAGCCGACAGCTCTTGCTAACATGTGCTGACAATTTTGCGCACTTGCTGCAAAAGAGCCGCCAAGGCATCAGCCCTGTCATTGCCATGGCCACGGAAGTTCTGTACAGCCTGGACGACGACACGCTGCGCGAGCTCTTCTCGCGCTTTGGGGATCTTCCCGCCAACCTATGTCGCATTGCCGTGGCCAGTGACACGATGCCGTTGGCAGCTCTCTTGTTGGAGCGCCATCTGATGCTGACGGCACAGCACCCGAGTTCAGGGCCTGCCAGTAAGCGACGCAAGCAGCTGGGGGATGCAGATCCGTTCTTGGGGAATTTTGACAGTTGGCTCGAGCTGGGCCGGTTGTACAATACCCTGAGCGAGTTTGACACGCTGCACGGCATTTTTAGTCGTCATGGCAGCGGAACGACGCGGCAGGCGTTTGCTTGCCTTGCACACGACGACTATCTCGGCGCCATCAAGGCTGTTGATGAGGCTGGGGACGCCGAGGTAGACTTGGCCGAGGAAGAGCTCTGGCAGCAGATTCAGCGTGCGTTGCGCCTGATGCCCGTGTGATGTCGGGGAAGGAGGGGCCTGAGAGGCCGAAGCGAAGACTTGTGGCCTGCTCAATCGTTTTCTTATCGGCAGGCGTGCAGTCGCTGTGGTATTTGGTACAACTCATACGCAGCTCTGGTGCACGCATTGCTCTTTACGATAGTGGATGGATACCGTAGTCTGGGCCGCTGGACTGGGGTTCGGCGGGTAGTGAGCGAGTTGTTTGTGGACGAGAGCACGCCCGATGAAGACGTTCTCGAAGCCGCATCCCTTGAGCGAATCTGGACTGATCGACAAGCAACCGCTTTGGTCGATGCCACCATGACTGTACGAGCGCCTGCCCGCTGAGAGCCATGTTTGGGCACATCGCTTGCCCAGAATCCAACGGCTTGGTTTGCTCTGCACACGTATTGTTTGACTCATGGAGATTGCTACTTTCATGTCTATGTTGGTTTGCTTGTTTCTGTTTTTTTTTTTTTTTTTTTTTTTTTTTTTTTTTTTTTTTTTTTTTTTTTTTTTTTGTGTGTATTGTTTTATTAGAGCAATTTGCGAGATGGTCTCCATCATGTGCTATCATTCTTGAACACGCAATTATTTCCTCTGCGCCAGGAGACACCGAAAGAGGCTTCTGTGGCCTTTTACAAGTTGCGTGAATTTGTAACAAGCAGTTCCCAGCAGCCCATGCAGGCAGAGCTTTTGGCGCGCCGCCATGCATACGAACTGGCCGTGACAGAGCTCCTGCATGACAAAATTCTGCAAGAGAGCGAGCAGGCCGCTCACCAGGCCCGCGCTCGCCACCTGGTCAATACCGGGGTCCAAGCATTTGAGCAGAGCTGGCCCTTGCTCCCCGCTCTACAAACTGGCATCCGCCTGACGCGCGTGGAGCATGTTCAGCCTCTGATCGAATTGGACGAGTACCTCGACTTTATGGGAACGGCACGTAACTTTGAGGGCAGTGCCGAGCCAATGGAGCAGCTGGCCCGACGCTGGCGCACCAGGGACTTGACTCAGGAAAGCACGGGCTTTGATGCCTTTGAAGGCGTTTTCCTCCTTCGATCCCTTTTCTTAGGCCAAATAGCGCTGGTAGGTGCCGGGCCTCATCCAGAACCAAACCTGAGCTTTTGCCGCCCTAGCGTTTGGCATGTTTGTCCAACTTCTTCTTTTTTGCTTTTTTTCTTTGAAAAAAAGCTTTGTGTGAAGGTTAGGGGGCAAGCTCACGAGGTACTGGTTGACACCGCTTGGTGATATGCGTAGGAATATTCACGGCGACACAGTGCTATTCTTGGCGACCACAGGGCAGAAGACTTTGACTTGACAGATTCCACGGACGCAGCGTCACAAGCCAAGCGCATTTTTGTTCGTGAACAAGCTCAACACAATTACCGCCTGGCTCTCAAGGCAGTCCAGATCAATAATCCCAAGCAATCGAGCCAATACTTTCGCCTGGCGGAGGATCTGGTTGGCTTGCCCGCTTTCTCACGCGATGACATGCGGGATTTACTCTTGCTAAAGAGCCAAGCTCGAGCTGCTCACAACAACCTCTCTCTTCGCCTGCGTATGGATCGTGGTTCGAGTCCGCATGCGCTGGTCCAAAGCATTTTGCGATGCCTTGACGCATATAGTGATCAGATGAGATTTACGAGCGGCAATTCTGAAGTCTTTTCAAGAACAAGTTTGATCATGGATGGTGCCGGCACGCTTGTTGATGTGGCCCGCGCCCTACACTTGCTGGAGCGACCCCAACCGGGTACCCCCGACCTCGATGAGCAGCAAACGGCGATGCTGCTCGAGGCTGCCCATAACGCTGGCTTGAAGCTGCATGCAGATGCCGGGGCTTTGGCCGGGCAAATGGCAGAACAAGCATTGCGCACAGCGCACGAGGCCTGTCGTCAACTGGCCACGGATGTTTTGCATGGGGGTACCACAATCCCCTTGGGCTATTACCGCACCGAGTCCTCCACTCAGGCGGGGGCTTTTGCCTTTGTGTGCAGTGTGACGCTGCAGCGCCGCCGTCAGATGCCCGACGCTTTGTGCCCATTGGATGTGGTGCCAGACATGGCCGCGGTGCCCATAGACAACGTCTATCCTGAAAGGGCTGCACGGCACCATGTGCGTTTCGCAGACTTTTGCTTCCAAGCTCTGGCTCAACTTGAAGCCCAACCCACCTCAGCCTCGGTCATGCCCAGCCTCGCCGAGGAAGCTGCCCCTCCAACCTTGAGCGACCTGATGCCTGCCGCCAGCAGCGACCTCTATGGGCGATCTCTTTTGCTGCAATTGGCGGTAGAACACAGTTTTGCAGCAGCGCGGTCAGTGTGGAAAGAAGGGGAAAGGAAGGCAACCCCAAGTTGGCTTTTCTTATTTAGTTCCTGTCTGAAGCTTTGGCGTTGTATCTCTCTCTGAAAAGAAACGCACAAAGAGAAAGAGAAGCCACTTTGTTTCATCTTGCAGCCTGCTCGTCGCTCCCAAAGTCGCAGCTCGTTACACCACTTTTGACACTGGTTTGTCCCTCTTTATAGATCGGGTCTAGCCGAAGGCCGAGCCTTGCTGCCTCGTGTGTTGGCACTGCTAGAAGTGGAGGAAGAACGTCCACCGTGGCTCCCTCAGCTGATCTGCGCTGCCGGCTGCGCTGCGCCGGCATGGATCTATCTGCGCTGGCTTCCACAACTGCTAGCATATGGCGCCACAGACCAGAACGTGCTTGCTGTGAAGCAGATCCTGGGTCTCGTGGCGAAAGCGTGAGTAATATCCGAGAACCGAGGCGGTTCCTGCTGTTGCCATTTTGAAACCCACACTGTTGTTGTTGCCGCGCACCGAAAAAGTCATTCTCGCGGCTCGAACACTGACCCGGAGCACCCGAACTCAACCTTTTGTAGATATCCGCAAGCTGTAGCGTACCCGGCGATTCTGCTCCAGGACCAATTAGAGGAACGCATTGTCTCGAACGATGTGCACGGCTGCTTTGACTTCATCAAGGTGAGGCGTCACCCCAGAATCCCAGGTTGCTCGCTGTGCGCCATCAACTTGCCTGGCGTTTTTCTCACGCAATCATTGCATCATAGCGAGCGGTGGGAGCTACGTGGGAATCTTGCACATTGCTGATTGAGCAATTGTATCTTTTGCACGATCTTCCGACAATGCTCCGTGACCTCAGAGCTGAGCTGGTAGGGAGCGCGGTTTGGCAACTGATGGGGCGTCATGCCTGTGCTGATCAAAAGGGTTTCGCGTGCATGGATGCAGAATCGTATTTCAGGTCAAGATGAGAAGAGTGCGCTTCTCATTGAAAAGCGTTTACGCTTTGGTCACAAGGTGTTTGGCTCTCAAGCGTAAGTCTGACTTGTTTCAAGTCGCGCTCACTTGACACTGCTCCTGGTTGACACTCAGTCACGCTGCCCTCCGTCCGGGGCCCGATGAACCATTGTTGTTCTTGACAGGATGAAGCGTCGCGCGACAGACCCCAAGATTATTAGCACGCTTCACGCTAAGCTGGAGCAGTGGCTTAGCAAACCCGACAAGCTTAAATCAATGACCATGCAGAAGTCCATGGTATGAAATTTTTCGGACGTGCGACATGAACGTCATATCAGATGCGCTTGCACGTGTACAGACGTGCACAGACGTGCGCAAACGTGCGCACAGTGTCTGCTGCACTCACATGCCATGTTTCTGCCCTTTGATTCCAGGTGAAAGAGTTGGGCAAATGCGCCGAAGGGTTGGCAGACGCTGCAAAAGATTCGAGTACTCTGAGCACCTATGCTCCCCAGCTAGCAGAATCAATGTTCACGGGCCAAATGGCGCTCGAGGTTCCTGGCCAGTATGGCGAGGAGGATAGCATGTGGGTTCGCGCGCCGAAATGGCCCCAGCCTCAGCTTCACCTGTTGGGTGGGCGCCTCAATGGTCATTACTGTGTGTACTTTTAGGCCTGATGTGCAAAGCCATGTGATGCTGTGCGGCTTTGACTCGCGAGTGCTGGTGCTCAAGTCAATTCGTCGGCCCAAGCGTGTGACTATGCTGTACGTGCAGCTTTTTAACCTTTTCTCTCATTAGCGTGCGCTCTGTCTTGATTTTGCTCAATCCGTTGCTTTTTTTCTCGGCTCAACATAAATGTTGCCGTGTTGTCATTGCTGTTCTGGCGTCTTGCTCTCATTGCATGCATTGTGCCTTTCTGGGGGCTTATACCATTTTGACAGTGGAAGTGATGAACGTGAATACAAGTTTCTGGTCAAGGCCGGTGAAGATTTGCGCACAGACGACCGGATTGAACAGGTGCATTACGGTGCAATTTTTGCATGCCCGTGGTGCAGCACAAGTGATCTCACACTGGGGCTCTCTTTTGTAGGTGTTCTCTGTGATGAACCGAATTTTGGCGCATGACCGTGCGTGCCAGCAGCGGCGGCTCAACCTCAGGTCAGCCAGGCGACCAAGCCCAAATTTTGACTCGGTGAGAACAACATGCTGAGGTTGTCACTCGCTCACGGACGGTTGTTGAAATGCGGTGCGGTAGAACATATGCGGTCATACCCATGACCACTCGCCTTGGCTTGCTGGAATGGATGGATAACACAACCACGTTGCGTGATTTTGTGATGCAAAGCGATGAAGATGAGAAAGACATCCAACGTGCCAAGGTGGGTCAAGTTGACACCGTCTATGCTCTTGTCAATGGGCATGGTGGGCCAAGTATGTTCCTCATCCCGACGTTGGCCACCCACCTGGACGCAGGAGACCTATTTGCTATTTGCCAATAAGTTTGCGGATAAGCGTGCTCATTCAAGCGTCGCCGACAACATTACACGCGTTCTTGTCAAGGGCACGCGTTCGGGTTGGTCCATCGCTCGAGCCACGCCGACAAGAATTGGGCACATGCTTTGCCCGACGAACATTAAGGTACAAACCTGAACTCATGCGGCTGTGGTCTACTTTCCTGTCGATATTCTTCAATAGATGTCAAGTTGGCATTTGAAAAGGCGCAGAGCATGGTGCGTGCGACACTGCTGCGAGACGCCTTGCTCGCCTTGGCTTCGACGCCAGAAGGCTTCTTCACATTGCGGCAGCATTACGGCCGGACCTTGAGCACCATCAACATTTGCCAGTACATACTGGGCATTGGTGACCGCCACTTGAGCAACGTCATGGTCGATTTACGCACGTACGTCGCCAGGATTCTTCTTTCATTCTATGCTCGTCTTGTTGTTTTTTTGCTTGGGTGGCCTCGTTCGCATCGACTTTGGGCACCACTCTTGTTTCTTTTCATGCTCTTGTGCTTGCGTAGGGGTGGCCTCATTGGCATTGACTTTGGACACCACTTTGGGTCGGCCACTTATTTGCTGCCGATTCCTGAGCTGATGCCATTCCGTTTGACGCGGTACGAACGAGCGAGGGTTGAGTTTTTAATTGGTTGGAACATCTCGTCGCGCAATTGTCTGATGCACAGCTATTACCTCTTTGTAGAATCATGGAGCAGGCGTTGCAACCGCACACACGCAATGGCTTGATCAAACATGTCATGTGCCATGTGCTCACGGCGCTCAAGGTGGGTCATTTGTGTGTGTGTGCGTGTGTATCTGTGTGCGTACTGATCGCATTTGTTTTGTTTTGTTTTGTTTGTTTTGTTTTTCTTGTGGCAATACTATTTAGGCTCGACGCTCCGACTTGTTGGCAGTGATCCAGATTTTTGCCACAGAACCGACGTTGGATTGGCAACAAAATGCCAAAAAGGTTATCAAGCAGGAAGAGGGCGAGGAGCTCCAAGTCGAAAACTACGCGACGCGCAACGTAAGTGTTTGTCATGGGAGTTGGTGGGTAGGCACTGCCGTTCACTGGACTGTGTGCTTGTTGAAACGACTGTTGCCCAATGCGGGCCGGTATCCACGAACTAGCTCGAGCGCTTGCGCTTGAAATTGTCGGGGTGCCATCCAGCTGCCATCATGGCGGAGGAAGTGGCGGACAGTAGGCATATTGCCGCGTATCGAAGCAAAGTCCAAGAGGTGGTGTGGGGCAGTCGTCGTGACCAGGATCTGCGGTACGTACAGCAAGCGCAATCGCTCTTGTGAACATCAAGCGCAGTTTGGCCTGTGCTTTGGCTGCGTGCATGTTCACACACATGCAACGTCTTGGATGGGTCTTAGGGCCACGTTGCCAACGGAGGTTGCGCTAACTGTGGAGCAACAAGTAGATGCCCTGTTGGATCAAGCGACAGATCCCAATCTTTTGGGTCGGTCCTGGGTGGGATGGGATCCCTACTGCTGAGTGTTTTTATTTGTGTCCTGGGCGAGCAGGGACTGTGTGCCCGAGCCCCCAGCGATTTGAAATTGAGTTTGGACTGCTGATATCAAGGATGATGACGTATGAGTCAGCGTGCGTGTCTGTCTGTCCGTCTGTCTGTCTGTCTGTCTGTCTGTGCAATGCTGTGCTGTGCTGTGTTATGTTTGATGCCCACATTTAAACTGGCTGCTCACCAATGTGGTGGAGGCGAGGGGCCTGCACTGCCGCGAGATGTGGTTGTGCCGGAGAAACCAAAGAGCAAGTCAAGGATACTCGGTCAATTTTTTTTCTTCTCTTCTGTCCCACAAGGCCCCTACTCTGTCTCACTCGGGGGGTGTGAGTAGCAAAGGTTGGAGAGGGGACTGATGAACGGGGATGAGGGGGCAAGTTGAGACTTGGTTATACGACGGCGAGGTGACCCATGTCTTCGGCGGCCTTTTCAGTGGGGTCCATAGCGGCGTTGCCTGATGCGGCGGGGGCGGTGGCGTCGGCCGCGCCGGGCGGGGTCAGGGAGAGGGGGTTGATGGCGGAATGGTTTTTGTTTTGCTCGATCATTTCGATGAGCTTGTCAAAGGTTTCTGCGGGCTCGCAGGTGCCACCGAGGAAGGTGGGGATGGCGTCGAGCTCGAGGCCGTCTTCTTGCATCTTCTTGACGGCGGCTGAGGCCGAGCCGAGCATGTTGACCTTGGCTTGGGTGATGGGGTGGATCCAGGGCTTGATCATGGCCCAGACCGTCTAGGGGAGGGGTTCAAACAGATGTAGATGAGCAGGAGGCGAGGGGGGTGGGATGTTAGGATGTGTTATAATTGTTCAACAGCAGGCGGGGGTGAACATGAGGGCGAAACGTACGCGGAAGACAAAGGGGGCGTTGATGACGTAAATCTTCCAGAGGCTTTCGGGGAAAAAGTCGGCACCGACGCTGAAGACTTTTTGAATGACGGCCTTTTTCTGGCCGTAGAGAATGTTCATGCCGCTGCCCTTGAGGTCGACGATGAGGGAGTACTTGTAGCGCTGCTCGCCCAGCTTGTCGGAGAGCTGCTTCTTGTAAGCACTGTAAAAGGCCTGCTTTTGACCCTGCAAACGGAGCATGTGATCCCTATAGATGGGAGGCCGGGCAAGGGGTGAGGCGCGATTGTGGCAGAGGTGTTGTGGTTGATGTGTTGTTGATATTTTCTTATTTTTTTTTTTTTTTTTTTTTTTTTTCCCTTGCAATCACATGAACGGCCGAACGACCAAAAAGAGGGGAACGAAGAGGGAAAAGTCAAAGAGGTGGGGGCAAGGCGGTGGGAGGGAGCCAGGGTACGTACGAGTCCATGGCGGCAAGGGCATCAGTGCTGATTTTCTCGACGTGAAGGGAGACGAGGGGATGGCCGTACTTGTCGTGGCCATAAATGTATTCGGGCCACTTTTGGTAAAAGTCGGCGTCACCGTCGATGCGCTTGGTCATGTACTCGTAGTAGTTGACCTTGTCACGCCAGTCGAGAATGCTCTGTGGATGAGGGTTAGGGTTGAGGGTTGGGGTTGGGGGGGGTCAGCACGAGATGAGAGATGAAGACGGGACTGATCGCGCCCAGAATGGAGAAGGGGGAGGGGATTGTTGTTGTGTTTCGTTCTGTTCGTTTTGTCATGTCTCCCTGTCTTTGCTGGGGCGGTACTGTTGCGGACTTGCTCTTGGTGGCGTTGGCACGGGATTGACGGATCGAGGGGAGGCTCGCGGACAACGGATTCAGGGAGGCGGTTGGAAAGACAAACCTTGAAGGCTTTGACGGTCTCCTCCTTGCGGGGTTCGTACGAGGCGTAGCCACGGACGCAGGTGAGGTAGTCGTGTTCACAGAGAAGCTTGCGCTGTTCCTCAGTGGCCACATCGGCACAAGCTTGGATGTACTCCTCCTCCTCGGGCTTGCGGGGTGCACATTCGAGTTCAGCCAGCTGGCGATCCACCTCCTTGAGTGCAGCCATGGTGTCCGGTGATCCTGTGTGTGTGTCGTGAAGCAAAGAAAAAGGTTTGTTAAGAGTCCTAGGGGTGGCAGTGAGGGAGGGAGGGCAAAAAAAACGGCGGATCGGTGAGTCAAAGGGGTGAACGAGCAGCTCACAAGCTAGACGGGACAGGAGGAGCAAAGAGGAAAGAGGAAAGAGGAGGAGGAGAAAGAGGAGAAAGAGGAGGAGAAGGAGGAGGAGGAGGAGGAGGAGGACGTGAGGCAGGAGGAGAAAGAGGAGGAGGACGTGAGGCAGGAGGAGGAAAGAGGGGAGACGCACACTTAGAGAGTGACGCACATGGATGTACACACACACACACACACACACACACCACGACCAAGCGCACACACACACCACGACCAAGCGCACACACAGACGATCAAACGCACAGCAAAGGCGGGGCAGGCACGAGAGAGAGAGAGAGAGAGAGAGAGAGCCATGGAGCCGAATGACAAGCAAAAGGGGGACAAGACGTTAAAGATCGAGGCCAGTGTGTGCGTGTCAAACCCCCCACGCACAGTGGTAAGCGACAAGGAAAGCGACATCCGTGTTTGCAAATGCCAGTCAACGCCAGTGAACGCGCGGTCGAAGCGCCTCCCGGGGCTGCCGTTTCACTTGGAAACACACACACACACACACACACACGATGTACCCTTGCAAATGCATTTGGGCGAATGCACAACACCAGAGGAGCCATGCACACGAGGGCGCGTAGAGGCGACCATGCCCAAAGGGTTTGTACAGATACAGGTACATACACTTGTCAACGGACACGAGGCGCGCTGCCGTTTCAGTCAAGCGCGCGCCGTGTCTCTCTCTCTCTCTCTCTCTCTCTCTCTCTCTCTCTCTCTCTCTCTCTCTCTCTCTCTCTCTCTCTCTCTCTCTCCTCTCTCTCATCTCTCTCAAGCTCTCTCTCTCTCTCTCTCTCTCTCTCTCTCTCTCTCTCTCTCTCTCTCTCTCTCTAACAGACACGTATGCAGTATTCAGAGAGAGGGAAGGGGGCCAGCTCACAACCAACGAGTTTCGCAGGGAGATATAACGATAACCAGAGATGCGATGTGTGTCAATCACTCAAAATCGGTTGAAATTTTCTGTCTTTGGGCTTACCGTCCAAATTAGGAAGAAAATGGCAAATTTAGGCCAAACCTCTCTCTCTCTCTCTCTCTCTCTTTTGCACTGATGTTTTGAAATGTTTAGAATGAAGGGGTGGTCTCAAGAAAAGGGTTTGCTGTCCGTTGCACCGAAAAGCCAATGAGGCTGAGGGCAGATGGCTTCATGACCAAGGGGAAACAAGGGCTCCCTCCCGCCCTGTAGCCTTGGGTCTCGCTCCAGCACATATGAAGCCACACGAGCCGATCCCCCGCTTGCCTCCCATCACCCCCTCCGCCGCCTCTGCGCCTCCGCCGCCGCCGTCGCCAACGTCAACTCGCCAACGTCAATGTCAGCAGATCAAACAACAAACAACGACAACGACAAAGTACAACAGGTGTTTTCCGATTGATATCACACCAGCGGTTTTTTTACCCCCACACTTTTCTACTCTGTTTCGAGGTTTGAACCCTTCCATGCGTTGGCCCGGTTCCGCGGCCCTTGGACCGCGCTGGGTGTCGAGGCGAAAGCGACGGCGGCCTGCCCTGCTTCTGCACGATGGGGGGCCCCATTCGCTGGCCTGGGGCATGTGGATCAGTGGCTCTGATTCATCGGCATGACGCTCGTTTGATCAGATCCAGCCGTGCACTGCCTTTGAGTGCCTCTTTTTTTGGGGGTCTTTTCCTTTGTGTGTGTGTCCATGAGACAGCTGAGCTTGAGCGTGCGCGCGCGCTTGTCGGCTCGTCTTTGGACGCGGTCAAACCTTGAGGGTTGCCCCTTCGCCTTGGCTCTTCCTTTTTTACATCACAGCTCATGCCACGCCCATTGCTTTCTACAGACCGTTAGCCATGGCCAAGTCCAAGAACCACACCGCCCACAACCAGAGTATGTTGGGCCTCGCACTTCTCCCTGTGCTTTGCTGCCCGCTCTAGAGTCAGCGGCCGCGACAGGGCTTTGTTTTTGTTCAATTCCACAAGGAACCATCGGAACCATTGGTGGAAAGCTGACACCTTTCGTCAATGTTCTCGCCTGCTCATGTAGACTACAAGGCCCACCGTAACGGCCTCAAGAAGCCCAAGACCAAGCGCTTCCCCGCTCTCAAGGGCGTACGTTTCATCTTCGCCTGCGCGCCTCATCAACGGCCAGCGACCACACCAGTGAATAAGACGCGTTGCTCACACAATCTTGCTTTTTCGCATCATGCGGCGTTCCTCTTGTCCTCCCGCAGATGGACCCCAAGTTCCTCCGCAACATGCGCTTTGCCAAGAAGGGCAACGTGCGCGCGGCCCAGGAGCAGAAGGCTTAAGTTGGTGGTGACACACTCTTGTCTCCAAACCAGACTTTTGTGACTCTTACAGCCATATAGGGTGCACAAGGGAGGATCAGATCCCGTTGGACCCGTCCTCTTGCTCCCGGGGCGGTGTCTTCTTGACCCGTCTCAAATCGCTTCCCCTTGCTCTCCTTCTCTCCCAACCCCGTGGTCTTGATGACTTGACTCGAAAACTCTTTTTTTTTTTTCCATTGTCTTCCCTCCCGAAACTGGCTCGATGATCACCTTCAAAACACTTGAAAGGGTAACAGACTTCCAAGATCTCTAGCATGCAGCCTTGTGGTGGATCCTCGATCAGCGAGGGAACAGAGCGATCAAATGGCCAAATCAGGAAGCGCAAACAGCACGGAATGACAGAACGCTGTTTGTTAAGTGATTTGTACAGAGGAGGAGAAAGGGATACGCGTCGATACTTCATCAACGTCCTGAAAGAACCACCAAAAGCCCCTTGTGCCATTGGCCATGACCTGTTCATGCCCGGTGGGCTCGACAGAGTTAAACCTGGTCCCTGAGCAGGTTTCAACATGACTCATGTGATGGAAGCACTCGGTGCATCCACCACGCTCAATCGGGAATAGCAAGGACAGGCAGAACATCAACACTCCCCATGTTTGGCCGGGAACGACGCGTGATTAAAAACAAACGCGTTAACATTGTAAAAAGATGTGAGGCGTCGGGCTCCCAATTGTTGTGAGGAAAAGTGAAATCTTGGGAAGAAGAAATGGGGTAACAATCAAGATTGCAATTTCCACGCTCGCTGGATCCGAGGCTGTACCACGGGCGTGCAATATTGGCCACCTTGGCATGTTTATGCGTCAATGGGGTCAACGGTGCCGACGTCCGAGACGTAGATACCGTCAAGGAACTTACGGATATCCTTCTTGGTGACCAGAGTCGACTGGTGGATGAGAGCGGCCGAGAGGGAGACCTTCTCAATGTCGTTGCCCTGCAGGAAAAAAAAGGGGGGACGTCAAGAGCACAAGCATGATTCGTGAGAGTTAGCAAGCAAATGGGAAAAAAAAACCGACCCAATCGTGCCCAAAAAGATGCGTCCATCAAACAAGACCGGCGCAGACGACGAGTGCAAATGCAGAAAACCCTGAAAAAACATACCTCAACAACAATCTCGTCCTTGTTGGAAGTGGACTTGACGGTGACACCCTCAAGCATGTGACGGGTGCGCACAACCTTCTCGCCAAGGAAGTTGCGGATGTTGATCGTCTTGTCGCCATCAAAGGCCAAGTTGATGGGGAAATGCGCATACACCGTCTTCATGGTGTAGGCAAAACCGTACGAGACACCCTTGATCATGTTCTTGATGTGGGAGGCAACGGTGCGCACGCACGAGAGGGCCTTCTTGTTGGCCAACCAGCACGAGACCTTGAGCTTCTGAGCAGAGACGAAGACAATCTCCGTCTGGATGTGCCTGAAGACGCGCTCCAAAGTGCCGCGCTTGCCGGTCACCTTGATGTGGCGCTGGTTCACCTCGACGGTGACTGTTGGGGAGGCAAACAAGACGAGACATGGATGGTGAGCACTGGGCGACTGACGGAAGTGTGAGGAAACAGCAAAGATGGCATGGCATCGATAATGATATCAAGACATTGTGGTGAGAACAGAGGTGGTGATAGTAGCTGGCTGAACTGCGTCGTCGTGGTGGCTCACAAACTGGAGCTCGCTCAACAAACAAATCCCCCTTCTCGCGCCCCGTTGGACGCTGCGCACAAGATCATGTGCAAAAGTGGCGCGCTTGGACAGAGGCGACACCATGCCCTTGGACAGAAAACAAGATGTGCCGCACCGCCCTGTCCAGGGCGCCTTGACAAGGTGCACGAACAGTCGTGCAACGCAAGGTCTTTGGGGATCTGGGACCGACGCGTCGAGATGGCACACAGAACCGATGGCGCGCCCTCGTGCGTGATGGATGTGGGGCCGCTTGCAGCTCCATGAACCCCGGCATTCCAAGAGGAGACCGAGGATGAACCGTCTGGGCCACCAAGTCAGCCCAAAAGTACGCAAGCCGCGATGACAGGCACCCAAGACCCGATACACCAGGCTGACGCTGAGGCTGAGGCCGAGGGTCCTCGTGGCCTCTTTCCAAGCTCAACGTCAAAGACTACCTGCTTTTCCTCCCGACCTTTCTCAAAACGCAACAAGACCACCAGGACCACCACCACCACCACCACCACCACCACAATGTCTTTGACATGCCAGGGCACCGCCGTTTGCAGAGCAAGAGGGGAGAGCAGGGAATACGCACCGCCATCGGGGATGGTAACAAACTCGGACGAGCAGATGACCTTCATCTCGGCGGTCAGCGCAGGTGCGTGGGTGGGAAAAGTGAATCAATGTGGGGAGGAAAAATCACGTGGGAACGATTCAACTTTCTTGTCCCTGTTTGCAAGCCACCTGCTTGATAGCAAAAATGGCCGTACGCGAAAGCTGTCACCATGACCGTGTCAATTGTCAGAAAATTCGTGTCGGCGGCCTGGTGCGAGTTCTCATCACTTGGTTCTTTCCAGCGTCCATGCTGTCTCTGAGTACAGACGGCAGCCATGTTATTTCTCTGTGTTTGCCTCTGAAATAACCTTAAAGGTCATTGACGATCCGCACGCCTCTCTACCACCACACCCTCACATCATCCATTCTCTTCGAGTTCTCGATCACATTGACCTTATCTTGACCTATAATCTCTCTCTGATCTGATCTCTCTCTCTTGATCTCTCTCTCGATCTCCCTCTCTCTCTCTCTTGATCTCTCTCTCTGAATTCATCTCTCTCTCTCTGATCTCTCTCTCTCTCTTGATCTCTCTCTGATCTCTCTCTCCTTCTTGATCTCTCTCTCTGATCTCTCTCTCTGATCTCTCTCTCTCTCTTGATCTCTCTCTCGATCTCCCTCTCTCTCTCTCTTGATCTCTTACTCTCTCTCTCTCTCTCTCTGATCTCTCTCTCTCACTTTCTCTGCTCTCTTGTCGTCAGTAAGCTCCAACTGCTCGCTCTGTGTGTGTCTCTCTCTCTCTCTCGCTCTCTCTCGTGCGCGCTCTCTCGTGTCGGT
>NW_001865083.1:122774-128482 GCF_000002865.3 Monosiga brevicollis MX1
CGTTTGGAGGGCGTCTGCTGCTGACGCTGACACTGGCGCTGGCTTGAGCGTCGTGGCGGCTTTGCCTTGTGCCCCGCTTAGACAGGGCTGGGGATTGGATCATCCCTGAAAAAAAAAAATGGCGGCTGTGGGTACCCCCGTCGCTGCTGGCTCGGGCCGTGACTCGCGATCCTTCTCCATGCGGTCCACCGCGCCATGCCGGGTCAGCGGCGTCTCCTTGACCATAGAAAAGGTCATCCCCCGAACCGGCCCCAATGGTACGCGCCCATGCCAGCGCCTCTTCTCCTCTCCAAGCCGTTGACCTTGCCCCACTGCACTTGCAAGCTGTCGAGCCCGGTCCCCCTTGACACCTTTGCTCCCGTAGGCGAATACATGGTCTACGTCATCAAGGTCGAGGCAGACCCCGACAACGCCGCTGGCCTCGCCCCAAACTCCCACTCGGTTGAGCGCCGGTAAGCACCCCCATGCAAGATTGCACAGCTCATTTACCGAGGCAGTCGCCCAGCCACATCACCAACACCACCACCACCACCACCAACGCCGCTGCCCTCGCTCATGCGCTCCCGTCACCACATCATCTCTCGCTGGCAGCTACAACGAGTTTTTGCTGCTCCACAAATACCTTGCGTCCCACTACCCCCATGTTCCCTTGCCCCCGCTCCCAGAAAAACGCCTCAACTTCAAGGTGGGCTATGTCGCCAAACCTCCAAACCTGCTGCCCTGCCTGTTGTTTATTTTTTTTTTTTTTTCTCACCCCACTGGATTCTGTGGTACCCGCGAGACAGCTGACCACTCTCAGTAATGACATTGGAGAGGAGTCCTTTGTCAACAAGCGACGCATTGCTCTTTGCGATTTCCTCATGCGCACCCTCGAACATCCCATCCTCAGCGCTGACCAAGGTAAAAACACGCCTCAAGCGCCATCCGGTCGCGCGCTTAAAAGTCATTGCTAGTCCCGCTCGCTCACCGTGGCTGCCATCTCGCAGGCTTTCATCGATTCGTCACGGTCATGCTTGATTGGAGCCAAGACCTCACCGATGCCGAAGGCAACCCTCTTCAAGCCTCCAGCCTCAACCCAGCCAAATCATTGAGTGCCGTCTTTGCCGGCGATACAGGCCACCGGTACGGGACTAGCATACAGTGTCACCCCTAGGCCTTTGCCAGCCACCACCAACCACCACGACCTCCTTCCTGCTCCCCTGACGGACGCTTGCGCCTCTCCCCACAAACAGACAATTCCGCGACTTGCACAATTATGCCGATGTCTTACAAGAGCATCTCGTAGGCCTTTTGGCCGTACACGGCCGGTGTGTTGTCTATTCGCCAACCGATCACTTGCCCACCTACTGTGTGCTCACCCACCACTGGTTTCTGCCCATATAGCCTAGCCCAAAACACTCAGCGGCTCACTGTCGCCTTTGAAGAATTGGGCATGGCCTTTGAGTAAGTGCACGCGTACCCAACCCGCTCGCTTGCTGCCCAAACGTGTGTGTTTTTAAAATTCTTTGCCGTCCTGCTCGGGTTGTAGCGACTGGTCACGCATTGAAGTTACCCTGGCCGAAGACTTGGCCGAGATCTGTCGTCTCTTTGACCGGTACATCCTTTCGCTCTGTGATGCGCGGAGCACTCCCGACGCTCTTTAAACCCTGAACATGAACTGCCCCCCACCCCCATCCTTGCGCCATGATCCCATGTTCACCTGCACCGACACTTTTTTTTTTTTTAAGGCAAGCCGAACGCCTCATTAACGGCCTTCGTGATGAAGAGCGCTTTGCCGACTGCGTCAAGGTCGGTTCACCAACCCTCTCATCATCACCAGTGACCACCAGTGTCTCAAACTGCGTGCGGTGCTCGTCGACAGGTGTTTAGCGGCTATGGTGACTCGCTGCGCGCCGTCGTGTCACACCAACAAGTGCTACATGGCAAAGTCGCCAAGGCCGAGCAAGCCAAGCTCAACAAGCAACAACAGCTCGAGGCCCTCGACACCACCTCAGATAGCGTCAGTGCCAAACTGCTGGGCACGTGGCTGTCGATTTCTCTTCTAGCCCGTCCTAAGATTGCTCTTCATCTTGTCGGTTGATCCGTTTAACATTACAGGGCATCTCTGGTTTCTTCAGTCGTCTGACGGGGCCGAGCACCCCCGAGGCACGTGAGGAATTGCGGACAAAGCTCACCGCAGAGGTGAGTCACTCGCGCTTTTGGACACGTGCACCAACCTGGCCAAGGCACATGTCTCATCGACCCGATGCCAACCCAACCCTAGCTACAAGCCTTGACGACCGAGGCTTCAGAACAGGAACGCTGCAACAAGTATGTCCACGTCGCAGCGCGCAAGACTCTTGCTCAGGCGCCAGACTTGATCCTGACGGCGACCCATCTGCGCGTGTGCGCACCTTGTGTGCCCCCATAGCGAGTTTGTGCAGGCTGCCCTGGGCGAGGTGGATCGATTTCAAAAGTTCAAGCAGCGAGAACTGATTCTCATGTTCCTCTCCTTTGCCAAAGTTCAACAGGTCGGTGGGCGATGTCCATGTCTCCGCAGCAAGGCCGTGCGAAAAGCGGTGGCTCATCCAGCGTGAATTGTGCCATGTCCTGCCACGCGTAGGCTTATGCGCAGGCGCACGTGCGGTTATGGACCAAGGTTCAAACCGTCCTGACAGCCATGCATGCACAATGACGAGGTCGTACCCTGCGTCCGTGCGCACATGATTAGAATCAGCGCCCACGCATCACGATTCAGGACCGGGGCGATGTTGTTTGTTTGTTTGTTTGTTTTCCTTTGCCTGCTTTGGGTCTGGCGTGCAAGTATGTTTGCATGTGTGTATGGAACTGGCAAACTGTGAAAAGGAGGTGCTGTGGGCCCATGATGCGACGGGCCTCATGTGCCCACCGGGAGGTGTATTTGAATAGACAGCTACAAACTTGAGTTTACGTGTTAATTTGACAGAGGCTGGGTGTGGACCCAGGGGTCGTTTCAGTACCAAGGTCGTCGCCTGAGGCGTTGTAGAATACGAAAGAAGAGCACGGGCGCAACACAAGCAAACAAAGGCCTCGGTGATCTTATTGGCGGATGGCAAAGCCCACGTTGGACTCGGTGCTCTCCCAGACATCGCGGCCGGTGACAATGTCGGCGCTGTTGAGCCAGGCTTCAAACTAAGCAGGAAATGCGCAAGTCAGTGGGGTTGAAAAGGGGGGAGTGTAGATGCCCGGCAGGACAAAGGGGCAGGCAGGTGCCCGCTGACAGGGACATACGTCTTTGAAGGCCTTTGAGCCGCAGTGTGTCTGCTTAAGGTCTGATTCAGACACGTAACGCTCGTAAATAAAGGCCTCGTTTGGGTTGGCATTGGTCGTCTGCGCCCCGATCCAGGATTGTGAGAGTTGAACGTTGTGCCCGCCACACTTGCAGTGCAAGGGTGCTGCCGCAAGAACGAGAAAGAGACGAAGGAGGAGGAGCAAGGCTGGATGCAGGTGGGGCGCCTGCCTACCGTCAGCTCGTAGGTGAGCGTGTTGGGCTCGTTCGCTTGCACAAACTTGGCCAGTTCCGCCCAGCGCTTGATGAAGCCAGCTCGGGCGCCTGCACACCCATGGCGATCATCGTGCCCAGTGAGGCAGATCAAGTCACACGAGCCAAGGCCACGCTGCCATTGGCACGGCTTGCCAGCCATGACACGTACCCTCCTTAAACTCGAGACGGATAATCAAAACAAAAACGCCCTTGGGCTGCACCTTGACCGGGCAGCAACCAGCCCCCAACCCCGCCTTGTTGTTACCAACAAGATACCCAACAGCCAACCCCACCGCGGCCGCCGCCGCCGCCGTTGCCGCCACTGATCCCGTCATTGAACATGCCATTCTTGCCAGGTCTTGCATCAAAAAAAATTTAAAAAAAATAAAATAAAAGTCGCAACTTGTGTGTGTGTGTGTGTGTGTGTGTGTGTGTGTGTGTGTGTGTGTGTGTGTGTGTGTGTGTGTGTGTGTGTGTGTGTGTGTGTGTGTGTGTGTGTGTGTGTGTGTGTGTGTGTGTGTGTGTGTGTGTGTGTGTGTGTGTGTGTGTGTGTGTGTGTGTGTGTGTGTGTGTGTGTAACGTCTCTATGCAACAATGGTGGTCGGGCCCTATGGCTCTCACTGACTCCCTATGGCTCCCTATGGGCGCCTCTTCCCCTCTCCCTTCCTCTCTCTCTCTCTGATGCGCCCTCTGACGCGCTCTGACGCGCCCTGGCTCTCCCTCTCCTTTTATGGTTCTCCTTGTGGTTGACTCCCTGGCTTTGACTCCCTGGCTGTGGCTCTCTTGCTGTGGCTCTTTTCCTCTGGCGCGTCCCTCTGGCTCTTTTCCTATGGCTCTCCCTTTGGCACTCTCCCTATCTGACTCTCTCCCTATCTGCCTCTCTTCTCTCCCCTTTTGGCACTCTCCCTCTCCTCTCTGACTCGATCGTCGTATGTTTGAGTGGAGAGGCGGGTGCAAATATCAAGGCTGTTGCCAGGAGAGAGAAAAACAAGAGAGAGAGAGGGGGGTTGGGGCGAAGAGCACGTCAGCGAGCAACGATCAAAGATCATCAAAGCGTGTCGGGTTGATTGATCGATTGGGCAGCAAAAGCGTGTGCATGCCACACGACACCACACCACATGACAACACACACCGGCCAAGGATAAGGCGGAATTTGTTTTTAAAAAAAAGCCGCCTCAGAACCCCGTATCGAACGCAGAAGCGGTGGGCATGAGGGAGACAAAAACCGGCAGACATACAGACCGGCACACACACAGACCGGCACACACACAGACCGGCACACACACACACACACACAGCCCGACAGACAGACGACACAGACAACACCGAGTAAAGTGCTGCAGCACCGCAATCGCAAACTCGGTTGCAAAGCGTTTGTTCCAACTGCCAGAAAAGCAAATGGAAGAAAGGCTTTGCATCCGAGGTTGCGCGCGCACACACACACACACACCCCTCACACACATCCAAAGGCACAAGGACATGGCAAAAAAATAAAAGGGGGGTGTGGCGGCGCGGTGGGTGGGCGGGCGGGCGAAAGAAGAAATGGTCAAGCCCTTGGTTCAAAAAGAAAGGATTGACCATTTCAGCTTTCGGCCGAGCCATTGAAGCGTCGAGTTGAGAGTGGTGTCGTCGCCCGTACGTGAGAATTGGATGATGGCAAAGAAGCCGGTAAAGGTTGGGCGGGAAGCGGAGGTCCTGCTTGAAACGGCTGTGCACGTTGGTCGAGGAGTTGGCGATGCTTTGAGCCCCGGTTGGAGCGAGCGCGAGCACTGCCGCTCACTTTGGACTGTTTGGCACAGGGGCCGGCGTCGCCATCGTCCTCCCCGGGCGCATGAGAGGGGACGCTGCTGCCACCGCCACCGACAGTGACCTTGGATTCGATCTGCACCACATCCTCCACGATGCCATCCTCGGAGCAGATGCCAGGCGGAACAAGAAGAACGACCGGTGCCTGAAACTCCAGGCCGTCATCTCGGCCGCCGCTGTTGGACTTGCTTGGCAGAGGAGCAACATCTGTGACGTTCATCACGCAGAACGATGGGTCCGACATCTCCTCGAGCAGCTCGGGAGAACAGTCTGATCCCGACGCTTGGTCACCCAGGTGTGTCGAACTGCCGTCCGTGTCACGCACAGGAATCTTGCCCATGTTGTTCGATATGGCAGCCGGGAGATCAGACATCGACACCCTATCCGGAGGCAAGGTGGG
>NW_001865083.1:129995-134834 GCF_000002865.3 Monosiga brevicollis MX1
CTCTCTCTCTCTCTCTCTCTCTCTCTCTCTCTCTCTCTCTCTCTCTCTCTCTCTCTCTCTCTCTCTCTCTCTCTCTCTCTCTCCCTAACCCAAATTGACGTGCCCTGATGCGCTCTGACTTTGAGCATGTACCCAAAGCGCACGCCTTGTCTGTTTAGCCATGGCCTCCTCGGCAAACTAACGATCCGCAAGTGTTTGTGAGGCATGTGCAAATGTCTGTGTGTTGAAAAAAAAAAAGTGAGAGCGCGTCGCACGAAGAACAAGGAATGGGTTGATCAATCGATTGGGCAGCAAGGCCACATGACAACACATATGGGCAAGCATAAGCACGAAAGAAAAAGAGGGTGCGGATGTCGACTCATACTCCGTATCGGCCACCAAGAGGGGCCGATCGCAGAAGCGTTGGGCATGAGGGAGGACGACACCGGCAGACAGACAACACAGACAATACCGAGTGAAGTGCTGCAGCACCGCAATCGCAAACTCGGTTGCAAAACATTTGTTCCAAACGTAGTAGGTCGAATAAATGTTTTGCATCAGAGGTTGCGCGCACACACGCACCACACGCACACACACACATATCCAGAGGAACGAGGACATGTGGTAGAATGCACGGCGATACGGGTGGGTAACAACGTCAGGTGTTTCACAAAAAGAACTGACACACGAATGGAATCAAGGCTTTGCACCTGAGGTTGCGCTTGCAGGGTTGCAGCACAGGGCACCGGTCACAAATAAGACAATAAAAAAAAAACAGATAAAAAAAAAAACCAAAAAAAGTAAAGAACTGAATAAAGGCGGAATGAAAAGGCTCAGCGGCGAAGAAAACACGGTCAAACTGCTGTTTCGAGAAAGGCATTTCAATCGCATCAACGTTCGTTCGCTGAAAGGTCGTGTGGCGTGCACGCATTCAAGGCAGCCATCAAAAGGTCGAGGGGTCGGGCAGGTGGCGAAGAAGTTTGTAGAGGTTTGGGGGATGGGATAGGTCGTGTCCAAAAGGGGCTTGCCTGCTGGGCCAGGAGTTGACGAAGCTTGTTGGCCCGCCGGCCGCCCATGAGGCGCGGCACAACATGATGAAACGAAGTTGAGTGCTTCAAGATGCCCATGAAGCCCTCCGGGTTTTGATCTCCCTTGCCCAGTTTGTCCCGACGCTCCTTCAGAGGGTCGGATAAGGCTGGGAAGTACCCGCGCAGCGCACGCCAAACCTGCACGAGCTGTTCCAAGATCGGAGATGAGGGGCTTGTTGAAGCTTGACAGTTGTTGCTCGCTTTAGGTCGTTTCGCAGAGGGGGCTGCGGTGTCGTCGGCACCCGCGCCGGTGGTGGCATGTCCCAGTTGCTCAAAGACCACCGAGGTGAACCAATCCTTGAGCGGCATGACGTCTTTGAGGTGGTGGCGCTTTTGATCCTTGTACAGGACATCAAGAACCTTGACGAGCGTTTCAACTCGAAAATTGTAACGTGCGGCCAAAGCGGCAAGCGCTGCTGAAGAGGGTTTGACCAGCTCTTCCAAGTCAAGGCGTAAACCGCCTTGATCTAAAGACAAATCAGTTGCGAGCATGCGCATGAGGTTTGTTCTTGCTTGTTTATGAAGCGGTAAGGCATGCCGAACGAGGACTGACTGGGGTTGGTGCCCGTCACGGCGATCAAGAGCAGAAAAAGGCTCATGCATGCCTTGGTCTCGTGAGAGAGGATGACCTGCTCTGCCTCGGGGGCGGCTCTTGAAGCAGGTGGGTTGGCTAGGCTACGCTTGCGGTCAGCAAAAAAAGCCACAACACCATCGGCGCCAATGTCGGGAAAAGACGAGGCTGTGCTTCTCTGGTTGAGCCGACATCGGTTGAGAACTGAGCTGGTAGGCTTGCTGATGCGATGAAACACGGGGTGGCGGCCCAGACATGGCACCAGCCACCTGGAAAGCACCGTCCGACACGCCAACGCTCGAGGCGCCATCCGAACAACTCGACACGACAGGCGACAACGCTCCCAGACTGCCGTTCCCGAAGGCTAAACCTTGCGGGACCAGCGGGAGAGCACGTTGTTCTGTGTTGGAACCTGCGTAGGCATGCGTTTGCAGCAAGAAGCATGCGTGAGGTCCGCACATGGTGGGATAGGTACGCCACAGTCGGAAGCATAGAGACCGTTAGGTCCACGGTGCGCTACCTGGTTGAGCCAACACGGTTGAGAACTGAGCTTGGTAAGCTTGCTCTTGCGATGGATCAGGGGGTGGCAACCCAAACATGGCACCAGCCACCTGGAAAGCACCGTCCGACACGCCAACGCTCGAGGCGCCATCCGAACAACTCGACACGACAGGCGACAACGCTCCCAGACTGCCGTTCCCGAAGGCTAAACCTTGCGGGACCAGCGGGAGAGCACGTTGTTCTGTGTTGGAACCTGCGTAGGCATGAGTTTGCAGCAAGAAGCATGCGTGAGGTCCGCACATGGTGGGATAGGTACGCCACAGTCGGAAGCATAGAGACCGTTAGGTCCACGGTGCGCTACCTGGTTGAGCCAACACGGTTGAGAACTGAGCTTGGTAAGCTTGCTCTTGCGATGGATCAGGGGGTGGCAACCCAAACATGGCACCAGCCACCTGGAAAGCACCGTCCGACACGCCAACGCTCGAGGCGCCATCCGAACAACTCGACACGACAGGCGACAACGCTCCCAGACTGCCGTTCCCGAAGGCTAAACCTTGCGGGACCAGCGGGAGAGCACGTTGTTCTGTGTTGGAACCTGCGTAGGCATGCGTTTGCAGCAAGAAGCATGCGTGAGGTCCGCACATGGTGGGATAGGTACGCACATGGTGGGATAGGTACGCCACAGTCGGAAGCATAGACCGTTAGGTCCACGGTGCGCTACCTGGTTGAGCCAACACGGTTGAGAACTGAGCTTGGTAAGCTTGCTCTTGCGATGGATCAGGGGGTGGCAACCCAAACATGGCACCAGCCACCTGGAAAGCACCGTCCGACACGCCAACGCTCGAGGCGCCATCCGAACAACTCGACACGACAGGCGACAACGCTCCCAGACTGCCGTTCCCGAAGGCTAAACCTTGCGGGACCAGCGGGAGAGCACGTTGTTCTGTGTTGGAACCTGCGTAGGCATGAGTTTGCAGCAAGAAGCATGCGTGAGGTCCGCACATGGTGGGATAGGTACGCCACAGTCGGAAGCATAGAGACCGTTAGGTCCACGGTGCGCTACCTGGTTGAGCCAACACGGTTGAGAACTGAGCTTGGTAAGCTTGCTCTTGCGATGGAGAAACAGGGGGTGGCAACCCAAACATGGCACCAGCCACCTGGAAAGCACCGTCCGACACGCCAACGCTCGAGGCGCCATCCGAACAACTCGACACGACAGGCGACAACGCTCCCAGACTGCCGTTCCCGAAGGCTAAACCTTGCGGGACCAGCGGGAGAGCACGTTGTTCTGTGTTGGAACCTGCGTAGGCATGAGTTTGCAGCAAGAAGCATGCGTGAGGTCCGCACATGGTGGGATAGGTACGCCACAGTCGGAAGCATAGAGACCAGGTCCACGGTGCGCTACCTGGTTGAGCCAACACGGTTGAGAACTGAGCTTGGTAAGCTTGCTCTTGCGATGGATCAGGGGGTGGCAACCCAAACATGGCACCAGCCACCTGGAAAGCACCGTCCGACACGCCAACGCTCGAGGCGCCATCCGAACAACTCGACACGACAGGCGACAACGCTCCCAGACTGCCGTTCCCGAAGGCTAAACCTTGCGGGACCAGCGGGAGAGCACGTTGTTCTGTGTTGGAACCTGCGTAGGCATGCGTTTGCAGCAAGAAGCATGCGTGAGGTCCGCACATGGTGGGATAGGTACGCACATGGGCGCCACAGTCGGAAGCATAGAGACCACGGTGCGCTACCTGGTTGAGCCAACACGGTTGAGAACTGAGCTTGGTAAGCTTGCTCTTGCGATGGATCAGGGGGTGGCAACCCAAACATGGCACCAGCCACCTGGAAAGCACCGTCCGACACGCCAACGCTCGAGGCGCCATCCGAACAACTCGACACGACAGGCGACAACGCTCCCAGACTGCCGTTCCCGAAGGCTAAACCTTGCGGGACCAGCGGGAGAGCACGTTGTTCTGTGTTGGAACCTGCGTAGGCATGAGTTTGCAGCAAGAAGCATGCGTGAGGTCCGCACATGGTGGGATAGGTACGCCACAGTCGGAAGCATAGAGACCGTTAGGTCCACGGTGCGCTACCTGGTTGAGCCAACACGGTTGAGAACTGAGCTTGGTAAGCTTGCTCTTGCGATGGATCAGGGGGTGGCAACCCAAACATGGCACCAGCCACCTGGAAAGCACCGTCCGACACGCCAACGCTCGAGGCGCCATCCGAACAACTCGACACGACAGGCGACAACGCTCCCAGACTGCCGTTCCCGAAGGCTAAACCTTGCGGGACCAGCGGGAGAGCACGTTGTTCTGTGTTGGAACCTGCGTAGGCATGAGTTTGCAGCAAGAAGCATGCGTGAGGTCCGCACATGGTGGGATAGGTACGCCACAGTCGGAAGCATAGAGACCGTTAGGTCCACGGTGCGCTACCTGGTTGAGCCAACACGGTTGAGAACTGAGCTTGGTAAGCTTGCTCTTGCGATGGATCAGGGGGTGGCAACCCAAACATGGCACCAGCCACCTGGAAAGCACCGTCCGACACGCCAACGCTCGAGGCGCCATCCGAACAACTCGACACGACAGGCGACAACGCTCCCAGACTGCCGTTCCCGAAGGCTAAACCTTGCGGGACCAGCGGGAGAGCACGTTGTTCTGTGTTGGAACCTGCGTAGGCATGCGTTTGCAGCAAGAAGCATGC
>NW_001865083.1:136673-139812 GCF_000002865.3 Monosiga brevicollis MX1
GAGAAATGATTCAAAAAAAAAGAGAGAGACACACACACACACACACGAAGGACTCATAATTACATCCTGAGACACAGAGAGAGAGACACACAGAGAGACAGAGAGACAGAGAGAGAGAGAGAGAGAGAGAGAGAGAGAGAGAGAGAGAGAGAGAGAGAGAGAGAGAGAGAGAGAGAGAGAGAGAGACTGACATGTGAATTAATTTGTTAGAAGAAAAGAGAGAGAGGAGAAAGGGGCAGAAGGCAGCGAACTGAAATACACCCGAACAAACAAGAGGCAGGGGAAGACAGAACACGGCACACGACACACGACACACACACACCGAGGTCGCTCGAAGGAAAAAGTTTTGACATTAAGCAACAAGGTTGGGGGCGACCTTTCACTTTGGCACACTTTTCCGAAAAAAATACGACAACCCCAAACCCGGGTCCAGGGGGCCCAAGGCGCCATCACGAGCGACCTCACGAGATTTGAAGCAAAAGCGCTTGCACATGCTCAGGGCTCCATCACAGGATCCTCCTTACTGCATGCCTGCTCGCAAAAGTACGTGTGTGTGTGTGTGTGTGTGTGTGTGTGTGTGTGTGTGTGTGTGTGTGTGTGTGTGTGTGTGTGTGTGGGAGAGAGAGAGAGAGAGAGGGAGAGAGGGAGAGGGAGATAGAGAGAGAGAGATCAACTCCACCTACGACAAGAGACTCCCTCGTCTTTTTTGTGGCTCTCCGTGGCGCGCGTCCCCACGGTTTGGGTGGTGAATAAAGTCGATGAACCGCGCCGTGCGTGCGAGATGCGCTCTCCCACAGAGTTGAGGGCAGTGCGACGGCACAAACATCAATTCTTTTTTTTTTTTTTTAACATCTTAAGAGGCGAGGGAGCAGGCAAAGGACTTGCAGAGGTTGACATGACATCAGATCCACCACAAGAGAAAATCAACGCAAACATCAATGGCGAGTAGAGACAGAGTCCAGCACTTGAAAGATACTAGAGAGTGACGCTCAAGAAGGATTTTTTTTTTTTTTTTTTTTTTTTTTTACTTGTTCGTGGCGCGAGATTCGTCTTCTAGCGGCTCTTGCAAGCAGGTCAGCAGACCTTGAAGATTCGGGTCGGGTAATTGTTTTTGGAAAGCTATCACGCGCTTTTTGATGAGCTTGCGCAGTTCTGGGTTTCTACGGCTGCCAGATAGTCGCGAAAATAGATTGTCCAACGAACAATACTTCAAAATACCCGCAAAGCCATGTTGGTTGTGAGAACCGCTGCCCGGAGCCGCTGCTTGTTGGAAGAGGGTTGGGAATCGAGCCCACAATGAACTCAAACCGTCAAGGAGCCGCTCCAGGATTGGAGAGGAGGAGTCCGATGAACCCCCAGTGTGGCTGCTCGCTTTGGGTCGTTTGGCAGGAGGGCCCGCGGCGTCGTCGGCATCCCGGTGCGCAGAGGAGGCGGCACCGGCACTAGCATTGGCAAAGGAGGCGGCAGAACGGGGATGCCCCAGTTGTTCATGGATTTCCTTGGTCAACCATTCCTTGAGTTCGTCGGCGTTTTTGAGGTAAGGTTCTTCAATCGAGAAAAGCTCATCAAGAATCTCGACAAGTTCAACATGACGAAATTTGTAACGATCGGCCAGGGCGGCAAGAGCTTCTGGAGAAGGCTTCTTCAGCTCTTTCAAAGAAAGACACAAGTTCGATTGATCTAAAAACAAAGAAGTTGAGAGAAAGGAGATGAGGAATACAATTATGGGCTGTGCCCTTGCTTATGGTTGGGTCGGCTGGCATGATGAGCGAGGACTCACTGGATTTGGTGCACATCAACACAGAAAAGAGCTTGAATACAGTAACGTCGGCATCGTTGAGATCGGCCTGATTCACGTCTCTCATGATGTCATCAGTAGGAACGACTTGCTGTGGAATTTGGGGGGCAGATATTGAAGCAAAAGGCTGGAACTCAAAGCCGCTGGATTGGGCACTGTTGTAATCGCTCAGGAGAGCAAGAACATCTGTGTCAGTCATACAACGAAATGATGGGTCCAATATCTGGTGAAGAAGCTGTGGAGGAAGGTTCTGGCTCCGTTCGAAAATACGGTCCAAGTCATTAGCGCTCATGTCACCACCATCGGCATAAGGAATGATGTTCAATGCAGCAGGCGACAGGTCGGGCAACACCCCACCCTCGTGGGGGATAGCCAGTAGATGATACCCGTGGTCAAGGTCAGTGGGAGCGACCGAAAATACGGTCCAAGTCATTAGCGCTCATGTCACCACCATCGGCATAAGGAATGATGTTCAATGCAGCAGGCGACAGGTCGGGCAACACCCCACCCTCGTGGGGGATAGCCAGTAGATGATACCCGTGGTCAAGGTCAGTGGGAGCGACCGCAACAGCATCTGATGCGTTCGCACTATTATAACTGGCGTTGGACTCGTTGGTCGCCGGCGACAGGTCGGGCAACACCCCACCCTCGCGGGGGATAGCCAGTAGATGATACTCGTGGTCAAGGTCAGTGGGAGCGACCGCAACAGCATCTGATGCGTTCGCACTATTATAACTGGCGTTGGACTCGTTGGTCGCCGGCGACAGGTCGGGCAACACCCCACCCTCGCGGGGGATAGCCAGTAGATGATACTCGTGGTCAAGGTCAGTGGGAGCGACCGCAGCAGCATCTGATGCGTTCGCACTATTATAACTGGCGTTGGACTCGTTGGTCGCCGGCAACAGGTCGGGCAACACCCCACCCTCGCGGGGGATAGCCAGTAGATGATAACCGTGGTCAAGGTCAGTGGGAGCGACCGCAACAGCATCTGATGCGTTCGCACTATTATAACTGGCGTTGGACTCGTTGGTCGCCGGCAACAGGTCGGGCAACACCCCACCCTCGCGGGGGATAGCCAGTAGATGATAACCGTGGTCAAGGTCAGTGGGAGCGACTGCAACAGCATCTAATGCGTTCGCACTATTATAACTGGCGTTGGACTCGTTGGTCGCCGGCAACAGGTCGGGCAACACCCCACCCTCGCGGGGGATAGCCAGTAGATGATAACCGTGGTCAAGGTCAGTGGGAGCGACCGCAACAGCATCTGATGCGTTCGCACTATTATAACTGGCGTTGGACTCGTTGGTCGCCGGCAACAGGTCGGGCAACACCCCACCCTCG
>NW_001865083.1:142851-146329 GCF_000002865.3 Monosiga brevicollis MX1
ATTATAACTGGCGTTGGACTCGTTGGTCGCCGGCAACAGGTCGGGCAACACCCCACCCTCGCGGGGGATAGCCAGTAGATGATAACCGTGGTCAAGGTCAGTGGGAGCGACCGCAACAGCATCTGATGCGTTCGCACTATTATAACTGGCGTTGGACTCGTTGGTCGCCGGCAACAGGTCGGGCAACACCCCACCCTCGCGGGGGATAGCCAGTAGATGATAACCGTGGTCAAGGTCAGTGGGAGCGACCGCAACAGCATCTGATGCGTTCGCACTATTATAACTGGCGTTGGACTCGTTGGTCGCCGGCAACAGGTCGGGCAACACCCCACCCTCGCGGGGGATAGCCAGTAGATGATAACCGTGGTCAAGGTCAGTGGGAGCGACTGCAACAGCATCTAATGCGTTCGCACTATTATAACTGGCGTTGGACTCGTTGGTCGCCGGCAACAGGTCGGGCAACACCCCACCCTCGCGGGGGATAGCCAGTAGATGATAACCGTGGTCAAGGTCAGTGGGAGCGACCGCAACAGCATCTGATGCGTTCGCACTATTATAACTGGCGTTGGACTCGTTGGTCGCCGGCAAC
Source organism: Monosiga brevicollis MX1 (assembly GCF_000002865.3). Classification (NCBI taxonomy): domain Eukaryota; class Choanoflagellata; order Craspedida; family Salpingoecidae; genus Monosiga; species Monosiga brevicollis. The sequence continues at coordinate 143,441 of NW_001865083.1, forward strand.
AGGTCGGGCAACACCCCACCCTCGCGGGGGATAGCCAGTAGATGATAACCGTGGTCAAGGTCAGTGGGAGCGACCGCAACAGCATCTGATGCGTTCGCACTATTATAACTGGCGTTGGACTCGTTGGTCGCCGGCAACAGGTCGGGCAACACCCCACCCTCGCGGGGGATAGCCAGTAGATGATAACCGTGGTCAAGGTCAGTGGGAGCGACCGCAACAGCATCTGATGCGTTCGCACTATTATAACTGGCGTTGGACTCGTTGGTCGCCGGCAACAGGTCGGGCAACACCCCACCCTCGCGGGGGATAGCAAGTAGATGATAACCGTGGTCAAGGTCAGTGGGAGCGACCGCAGCAGCATCTGATGCGTTCGCACTATTATAACTGGCGTTGGACTCGTTGGTCGCCGGCTCCAAGGCGTAGGCTCCAATATCATCAGTATCATCAGCGCCTACACATGAGCTCATGGCACAATGAAGTTCCAAGCAAGCAATTAAGGCGGTACGCCCATGTGGATAAATGTTTTTGACGCTGGCGCTCATGTGCCTGCGACCAACAGTCCTCCCCAGCAACGGTCTCGTAATTCCCGTGCCAGTGGCATCAGCGCTGCCGGCGCCAATGACATGCGCACCTTTCGGCGGGGCGAGACTCATGTGGGAGGGCAGCAAGCGATCATTGAGCCCATGGACAAGGCGTGGATCGGCGTCTTCGGCGTCGGCGTGCATGCATCCAGCATCAACAGGCTTTTCTCCTGAAACACCCAGCCTCAGAAGCTCGCCACTACCAGATATGTTGGCACCCGCGTCAGCATCATCGCCATTGGCATCCCTGTCGAGCTTGGCAGCCATATTGAGCTTGACAGTCATGTTGCCATTGGCATCCCTGTCGAGCTTGGCAGTCATGTTGAGCTTGGCAGCCATGTTGAGCTTGACAGTCATGTTGCCATTGGCATCCCTGTCGAGCTTGGCAGTCATGTTGAGCTTGGCAGTCATGTTGCCATTGGCAGTCATGTTGCCGTTGGCAGCCATGTTGAGCTTGGGCAGCGCCTCCCGAGCGCGAGAGGTGTGGCTCGAGTCAAACTGAAGAGGACAAGACGAGGAAGAAAAATGAGCCATGATGAGCTTGGGCCGCACCTTGCGATCGCCGAGCCAAACTGAGAGGGACGGGGGGGGGGGCGGGGGGAGGGGGGAAACATAAATAATGTAATGATGATATTATTATAATCAATTGCGTCCAGTAAACGCAGGAGCAGGCCGCTCTTGCTGAGTGCGCACATGGGCTTCCAACGTTCAAAACTAGAGACTAAAATAACGGCCACACACACACACACACACACACACACACACACACACACACACACACACACACACACACACACACACACACACACACACACACTAGAACCGTCGAAAAGTAACGGTCACTTATTGACAATGACCTTGTAAATAACGGCCGCACAAAACTCTGAATGTGCGAGTGGGAGAGCTCGCAAGCTTTGAAGCGTGCGCTTTTGAATGTGGTGGGAGAGCTCGCAAGCTTTGAAGCGTGTGCTTTTGAATGTGGTGGGAGAGCTCGCAAGCTTTGAAGCGTGTGCTTTTGAATGTGGTGGGAGAGCTCGCAAGCTTTGAAGCGTGTGCTTTTGAATGTGGTGGGAGAGCTCGCAAGCTTTGAAGCGTGTGCTTTTGAATGTGGTGGGAGAGCTCGCAAGCTTTGAAGCGTGTGCTTTTGAATGTGGTGGGAGAGCTCGCAAGCTTTGAAGCGTGTGCTTTTGAATGTGGTGGGAGAGCTCGCAAGCTTTGAAGCGTGTGCTTTTGAATGTGGTGGGAGAGCTCGCAAGCTTTGAAGCGTGTGCTTTTGAATGTGGTGGGAGAGCTCGCAAGCTTTGAGGCGTGCGCTTGCACGTGTGACACGCCAACACGACCCCAACCGTCGCACTGTGCGCCCCAAACCGTCCACAACCAAATGTAACTCATCCCACCATGACCGTTGAGATCCCAACCACAACCACCCATGTTCCGTTACTCAGACGGTAAGCTCAATCTCGACCTTCTGCCGACCCACAAACAAGCGCTCGACCCGAATCGATCGGCATGGCATTGCCCTACTCCCCGGAAGAGAGATCGTGCAGGAACGAGTACGTGCTTTGGCGCACACGACGATGCTTGTGACGGTCTTACACAAATGGGACAGTCACCAGCACTTTCTATGGAACCATGAGTGATGTCAGCGATCTGGGAAAGTATTTTACATAACATGTATTCGTTAGAATTTGAGAAGGAAGGGAAATGAATTGTTTAAGAGGGGTTTTTAGGCTTCAAAAGTATTCAAAAAGTTGGCAGAGCGGTTTGCCTCGCTTTCTCTCTCATTTTCGCTCTCTCTCTCTCCTCTTGTTGCTGTGAACGATTTGAAGCACACAACCTCTAAAATGGTACGGTTACACGCCCTCTCTCTCTGATTCGATGACTTGTTCGGCAATACTCTCTGCTTTTGGTTGCTGTTCTACTCGTCTCTCTGCTATGCCTTTATTCTACCGTTATGCTTCCCTCTCCTTGAACCATCTCTCTTCAACGCCCAACCATCCGCTTCACCTCTCTCGGCTGGCTTCGGCCCTCTCTCTGTCTCTGCTTCCTTGCTCTTGATCGCTCTCTCTCTCTCTCTTTGTCGTACGAGGTGTTCCAGTGGCGCAAACGGCAGCGCCACTGGCTAGACTGCCCATTGCATTTGCTTCACCATCGCAGCACATCCTCTCTCCCCGCACGTGTGCCTGCCCGCGTACACCGAGGTTCAGGACGTCAATCAATGCATTGATTCACCTTCATCGCACCCACACACACACTCACACACGCACACACTCACATACATATGGCAGCCTTGTCTTCGTCGGCCTTG
>NW_001865083.1:146694-151175 GCF_000002865.3 Monosiga brevicollis MX1
TTCCTTTGTTTTGCTCTTGCGCACTCAGACGCCAGTGGCGTGCCCATGAGCATGGCCCGTGCCGTGCCCACCATTGCCAGCACCAAGTTGCTCGTGTCCAACCTCGCCTTTGACGTCCTGGAGGAGGACCTGCGCGTAAGCTTTTTTTTTTTTTTTTTTTTTTTTTTTTTTTTTCCCAAGTCTTAACAACCAACGATCCGTCCCTTCCCTCGCCCTTTCTCATCCTCCCGCCCCCACCAACCTGGATCATGTGGCTTAGGAGCTCTTCGGTAAGCACGGGGCTCTCCGCGCCTGCAACATGAACTACGATCGCTCCGGTCGCTCCCAGGGCACGGCCGAGGTCATCTTCCAGAGTGCCGCCTCGGCGCGCGCCGCCTATGAGGCCTACAACCAGGTGCTCCTCGACGGCAAGCCCCTCCAGATTGAGCTTGTCGCCGATGACAATGCCCTCGCCTCCGCTGCCGTCATGTCCACCATGATGGCCCAGCCCGCCGCCGGTGGTCGCTTCATTGACGGTGGTCGCCGCGATCGCGACTCTGGTCGTCCTCGCCGTGATGGTGACCGTGACCGCCGTGATGGCCGCGATAACGATCGCTCCCGTGGCAACACCCGTGGTGGCCGCGGTGCCGGTCGTGGCGGTCGCGGTGGCCGTGGCGGTCGTGGCGGTCGTGGTGGCCGCGCCCAAGCGGCCAAGCCCGCCGATCCCTCGGACCTGGATGCCCAGCTTTCCCAGTACCGTGGTACCATGGCCACTGACCTCAACGCCGAGCTCGACGCATACCGCACCAAGAGCGACGCGGCCGAGGCCCCTGCTGATGCCGAGTAAACAAGCCCGCCCTGCCACCGCGCTTCCTGCAGTTGCTCTCGAGATTTTTGCTTGCAGCAGATGTACCCGGGTGCAACTGCCTTTTTCCAATGGAAAAGGCGTGTGCTCATGCTTTTGCTCGTGTGAGGTGCCGCCTCAATCTTTCCTTTTATCTTTCTCACTTGGAACAAGAAAGAGGCGGCCTTTCCACGCGCCGAGCTTTCTCGAGGGCCTGCCATGGATGGCGCGGTGGCTTGGCCTCCTGCCTATGGCTGCCCAGGTACTCTCCCAATTCTTGCAGACTCGTTCCTTGCTGTCCCCTGTTGTGCCAGATCGAGCCATGGGTCTCTGGCGCATTGTCTGCCCATGGCTTGCTCCGCCCCCGTGTCTGTTGTGCTGTCGTCGTGCTTGTGCCATGGCTCCCTGCTTCATGCCATCAGGGTGTATCCATGCGCTGTGTCGTCCTGTGCTGCGTCAGGCCTTGGCAGAAGAAAAGGAAGAAGGCGATTGGATCGTTGATCCTCCCCCTTCGCTATCTATCTGTCAGGCCTGGTTTTGCTCGTTCTTTTTCCGTGACTCGTTTCTTGTCTTGTCTGTGTGTCGGGTTGCAAGGGGTGGGGTTTTACGCGCTCGTGCTGCAAAATGGGCGTCAGAGACGCTGGCACAGCCAACCCAACCTCTTCTCCCGACTTTTGTCGTGTGATGTTTGCCGTTACCTCCTTTGTCTTTTTGCCTGATCGCTGTGTTTCATTGTTAGCTTGCATATTTTCATGATCTTAAATAAACCGTCATCCGCCTGCCTGATGCTTATTTGGCTCTCCTCGCTCTTCCTCCTCGTGCCCGTCCCTCCTTTTATGTCATATTTTGCCCCAGAGTGCTCATCTTTGACAATCACCAACCTGAATGTTTTTCCCTCTTTTATCCGTCCCATGTGTTTTTGCGCGTCCCGATGCCGTGGTCCCTTTGTTTGTAGTTGCCTCTTCCTTTCCTTGTTTCAGGGTTGAAGCGAAAAATGTGTTTCGTGTGGTTTTGCAGTGCCTTCCATCCATAAATCAAGAATTGACCGCGTGACTTTGGCCACACTCTTATCTTTCTTTGAATCGCTGACTTGACACCAATGCACGAGCCGTGCTTTATAAAGTGAATTGCTCGGCAGACCACGGACCCAACAAGGGGGAAAGGGGGCGGCTCAAGGGGAGCAAACGGCACAGCAAAACAAAAAAAATAAAAGACCCCACAACGACATGGCACAACAATCTCTCCGTCAACTGCGGAACGCTGTGAGAACCGGGGATAACCACGGGCGCGCCGACAGCAGCCATAGGGCAAGAAAATGACCACAGAACAACCAACAAAAACAATACGGAAAAACAGAAAAGGAGAGACGGTGGGGTGGAGGGAGAATGGACCTAACCAGTGAATGAGAGACAAAAAAAAAAAAAAAAAAACATCGAGAGCAACAGCAACACTCGGCAGCGACCAAACTGGATGACATTACATCACAAACGAGTCGCGGCCGGACACATCCACGGCATGGAGAAAAGAAGTTTACTTGGGAACAGCAGCAACAACAATGATGGCAATGATCAGAAGCAGGATGCAGCAAAACATGCCACCGGCCTTGGCCTTTTCAGATACATAAACGACGTGCTCGGTTTCTCGCTTCAGGCGACGATCCGTAATGTCCATGCCCTGGCCAAGCTCATCCAGCATCTCTATTGTGTTTTTGTACGCAGGCAGCAAACGATGCATCGAATGAGTGGGTGCAGATCAGCGTGCATGTGCGCCATGTCGATGCAAAACGACAACAAGATACTCACCGTTTTGATCATCCAGCTCGTCGCCAATGGCCATGCCCACTTGTTTTAACCGTTGCGCCGAGGCGGAGATGGTGGACAAGCCGCGGTCCTGCTCGTCCATGATCCGATCCTGCTCTTGCAGAAGGGCCTGTGTATCCTGACCGCGAGTGTATTCGTCCTCGACCGGCGCACGGCCGCCGGCAGATCCGTAGAGGGCATTGCGGTGGTAATCGCTGCTCATGGCGCTGTTGCTGTTGCCTTGACCAAACTGACCCTCGAGGGTTTTGAATCTGCCGAGGCAAGAGCGCATTGATGACGATGAGAAAAATAATAGGGGGTGCACGGCCATTGTACCGGACACGAATAGGGGAGGGAAAGTGGAGCGGAGACGTGTGGCAAATCAAAAAGGACAAGCGGGTAGGATCAGCAAATGAATCTAGCAGGGTGTTGTCCAGCAAGTCGTGCCATCTCTGACACGCGTAGGAAAACCGCAGCCCGGATTCTCATCACATCCAAACCCCTTTCTTTTCAGCCATTGAGTATACGAGGGTGTTGTTGCGTGTGGTCTGAACGGTGTCGTGCGGGGGGTTGATGAATCAAAGAGAACAGCCAAGTCACAACGATAGTACACCACGGGAAGCAAAAGAAAAGGAAAGCAAGTGGGATCAGCAAATGAATCTAGCAGGGTGTTGTCCAGCAAGTCGTGCCATCTCTGACACGCGTAGGAAAACCGCAGCCCGGATTCTCATCACGCCCAACGTTTCGGTATTTTAAAAAAAAAATGTGTTTGGTATAAAAAGCGAACACTGACAATGTCAACAAGAGGAGAAATGGGATCAGCAAATGAATCTAGCAGGGTGTTGTCCAGCAGGTCGTGCCATCTCTGACACGCGTAGGAAAACCGCAGCCCGGATTCTCATCACGCCCAGCAAAAATGTGTTCCACCCAAAACAAAAAGAAACACAATGTTCAGCCAAAAGTGACAACGCCAATGTCAACAAGAGGAGAAATGGGATCAGCAAATGAATCTAGCAGGGTGTTGTCCAGCAAGTCGTGCCATCTCTGACACGCGTAGGAAAACCGCAGCCCGGATTCTCATCATGTCCACTTTAGCCAGAATTGAACCAATATGTAATAACAAGGTAAAAAGAGAATCTAATCAAGATCAGTTTCAGCTGTGTTCCCGAGGGCGGATGTGCGTGTGGGTGGGGAGGACGTGAAGGTCAGCAAATGAATCTAGCAGGGTGTTGTCCAGCAGATCACGCCATCTCTGACGCGTAGGAAAACCGCAGCCCGGATTCTCATCATTCCCTCAAGAAAGTGGTTGAGAAAACAACAACGTATGAATCGTGTCATGAAGAGGCGTCCGCGTAGGGATGGATGGATGGATGGATGGATGGGTAGGAAAACATCGGGATGTAACCAGAAAACAAGAGATGTAGCTGTGAAAGACAAACCATCCCCTCTGCTGCCATGAGGTGGCGACTACGCACCGAGAATTCAGCTGGCGAAGCTGATTCTGACGACGATCGGCTTCCTTGGCGGTGCTACAAGTGATTCAAATGCCAAGAGTGTGAGATGGCGAACCAAAGGGAAATGAAAGAAGAGCATCGGGGAAACAAGCAGGGTTGGCTGAGCTGAGCGTACACGGCGTAGGAGCTGGCGTCGTTCTCGAGTTGCTTTTGAAGTTTGTCAAGCAAGGGAGCCAGTCGCTTCAGGCCGTTGCTGGCAGCGTTGGTGGCCTGCCGGTGGAGCAGGGCAAAAAAAAAAAAAAGGGGGGGGGGGGGGTCCCGGAAATGAGGTGAAAAGGGATACCCCTCCAAACACCCTGGGGGGGGGGGAACCTACCCCCATTGCGTTTTGGCCCTTGTTACCCA
>NW_001865083.1:151225-165886 GCF_000002865.3 Monosiga brevicollis MX1
AAAAGGGGGGGGGGGGGCTCCAGGAAGTGAGGTGAGAGGGGATACCCGTCGAAGCACCATGGGGTGTGGGGAACGTACGCCAGTTGCGTTTTGGCCCTTGTTACGCAGGCGAGTGCGCTCGGTGCAAGCCGCCTGGATATCGTTTGCCAACGCTTGGGCCGCGTCAAAGTCGTCCAGCCTAGCAGCAGAGAGATTCCAAGAGGTGAGGGCCGATGTCGTACTTTGGTTCTTCCGTCGCGACAGCGGTACAGCGCAAATCAAAAAAAAAAAAAAAAAAAAAAAAAAGGGAGAGAGATCGAGAGAAGACTTGGAGAGATAGGGTGTGTAGACTCAGAGAGACAGAAGGAAAGACAGAAGGAGAGACAGAAGGAGAGACAGAAGGAGAGACAGAAGGAGTCAGCAGTGGAGGCGGTCAGTGAGACAAATGGAGCCAGAGATCAAGACAGAGAACAGGGAGCGAGAAAGCAACGAGGAGACAGACTGAGAGACAGCGCCAAAGATGAACAAACGAAAAGAGATGAGAAGAAGAGATAAACACAAGGCGAGAGAGAGCGAGAGAGAGAGAGAGAAAGCGAGAGCGAGAGAGAGAGAGAGAGAGAAAGCGAGAGAGAGAGAGAGCGAGAGCGAGAGAGCGAGAGAGAGCGAGAGGGAGCGAGAGAGAGCGAGAGGGAGCGAGAGGGAGAGAGAGCGAGAGAGAGCGAGGGACCAAGGGGTCTGCTCATGTATCGCTCACACACACACACACACACACACACACACACACACACACACACACACACACACGCAACGCACGCCACGCGAGAGAGAAATGCAACGACGACGATGATGACGATGACCGGACAGGGACAACAAGTCAAGTCGAGCATTCAAACAACAAGAAAAAGAGGCAACAGCTCATCATCAACTCGAGAGCACGGGGGATGTACATGCAAAGGGAGCAAGTGTGGTGTGCGTGCACTGCCGTTGACACGCAGCCGGCTGATCACACACACACACACACACACACACACACACACACATTGACAGACTCCTCCACCAACGCCAACGCCAGCAAGAGCTCACGATTCAGTAGCACACACACACACACACACACACACACACACACACACACACACACACACACACACACACACACACACACACTGACTGACTAGGGTTCGGGTTGGCGGACGGCTCGCTGCCGTTTGACGTACGAGAGAGAGAGAGAGAGAGAGAGAGAGAGAGAGAGAGAGAGATTTTATTTTTTTTCTCTCAAAAACATTCAAAAAAACCGTAAAAAACACCTTTTTGAGATGAGGCAGAGAGAGGGACGGGCTTTGGTGTGTTGGGGAGAGAGACGACGCGCCGCCGCGGCAAGCGCAGAGAGACGAGCACAAACGTCGAAACAAGCAATAAAACTAAAGCTAAAAACAGTGCAAACCCAGAGATACAGAGCAAACGAGCAACAAAACCAGAGACATTGACCTCACCCCAACACGAACAAAGAGACTTTCCCCCACACAAAAAAAAAAACCAGAGAAAGCCACTAGTACATGTAGTAAGCTTAAGCGACGTACCAACGACTGCTCATGCTAGCCGTCCGAAGAACTTGTAAACTGTGACTCCCTTCCGCACTGTGCTACTATATAGTGTACTCCTATTACACTTTTACACGCTTCAAGTGTGATAAGTGTTATACTTTACACTTTGTTATCGTGTGATAATGTTACACTTTAGTGTGTGTGTGTGTGTGCGAAGGGGTTGACTGCGATGGGAAGATTTGTATTACTGGAGCAGGCATTTATACCGATGAAACCGATTGTGAAAATATCAGGGGCTGTGTCAGTATGCGAAGACAGTGAAAGCTGTGTATACGTATCGCAGAAACGGTAATCGCCAAATCTGTATGTTCAGAGAAGCGTGCGAGGGCTAAAGAATCTCTTGTGTAAAAGTGAACAGTAATCCAGAGATGTGTGTTCTGATCCATGCTTCCTCAGAGAAAGAGCGTACATATGAGAATACCCAGTGCTCTTATGGAAGACGACGACGCGACGGCTGAGAAGGGAAGGCGAGACGCAAGGTAAAGACGTGAGGCGACGTGCGCGGTGGGGCGCACGGCAAGACAAAGTCCAACGCGAGGGAGACGAAGCTGCAACTGTAGGGACAAAGAGATCCTTCAAGGCATCGGGTTCGTCGTCATTGGTGCATTGAAACCTCGAGTGTCACAGATCCGAGACCGGTAGTCATGATATCGACTCAGCCCCGAGCGTTCCAACGCGATGTATCTCAAGGCTTTTGGAGCCCGGCTTTCGAGCTGCCATTCGTCATAAAACTGCAACTGCAAGTTGTTGAAAGGAGCCTGATCTTTCGAATACGAGCCAAGAGCTTGTGCTTTCCTGTGGTACATTGGGGCAGTGCCTGTTGACTCGGATCAACCTTACCCTAATGCACAGAAATTTTTAGTCCTTTAACCGCCCTTCCCCGCCTATGCCACGCCTGCCCTGCCTACCCCACCACGCCCCGCCTCCCTCTCTCCCTCTCTCTCCCTCTCTCTCTCTCCCTCTCTCTGTGATAAAAGATAGAAAAAAAAACACAAAAATTCGAGCAAAATTCGAGCAAAATTCGACGAAAACTCACACACACACACACACACACACGTGAGTCGTTTCTCTGACATTTTACAGTCAAGACGACGGCATCTCTACCAGTACACACCAAACCAAAGCTTTCTCTTGTCCTCAATCCAATCCTAGATGCATCTCTTATTATACCTTTAAATCATCAAAAAGAACATTTCACCACGAGTCCAATCTCTGAAATTCAATGCTGATAACACGTTCTCTCTGACTAATATCACATGGTCACCTCCCATCTCTCACTTGCTCGCTGCCGCGACCCACGACCACGACCACGACGCGGATCCGGGCTTTGGACTTGCTCGCCATCTGCGGCTCGAGCCCTGCTCTGCTGCGTCGTGCTGTGACGCGCTCTGCACGAGCCCACGGCAAGCATACCACCCGTGCTCTCTCCACAGCTGTGCCCCTCTTTTTATCAACTCACCACGCTCATACCGCCGCCATGACCGAGAAAGGTACTTGCCCGTCTGCTCGTTCCAGCTGCTCGACCCGACTCATCAACACTTCTCCTCCGCCTCCTTCTTCTCCGCCTCCTCCGCCCCTCAATCGGACCTTCCTCTTTTCATTCCTTTGCCAAATCAACAGAAAGCCCGGCTGGGTTTGTCAAGGTCGTCGAGGGCAAGGCCGCCATCCTCTTCCCAGAAGATGAGGGCGTCTTTTACAACCCCGTCCAGGTATCCTCGCCAACCTTGACCTTGACCTTGCACCACCACGCCAGGTCTTCCCCTCCCCTTGGATTCCATTGTTCACCGCCCCTGATCTGCAAAACCCATCTTTTCCTCTTTAGGAGTTTAACCGCGATCTGAGTACCTGCGTTATTCTCAACTTTGCCAACCGCTTCATGCCCGATACCAGCGATCCTTGGGGCAAGAAACACGCCCGCCGAACCTCGCACGCACTCGGCGATCCCCTCTTTGAAGGCTCCCATCGCAAAGAAGCCGAAGAACAAATCAAAGCCCAGGTGCCTAGCACTACTCCTCTCTCCCTTTTCGCTTCTCGTCCCAAAGCTCATCCACACTCTTCTCGACTTTCTTCTGCCTGCCGTGCTCAGTCCCCCGCTGTGGAATCAACTCCTGCGCCTGGTGAGCGGACCATGTACAATCCAAGCGATGCCTCCTTTGATCGCGAAACCCAGGGCATTCGTATCCTCGAAGCCCTGGCCGCCTCGGGCCTCCGTTCCATTCGGTAGGCGGCCTCTCCTGCTCTGACGCTACGCGCGCCCCCGCTTGTGCTAGCGTCCAATGCAGTCGAATCGATGTCCCGCGTCATATTGTTGACCCTACCATCATCGTCGTCGTCCTCGCTCACCCAAACCGCTCTGCTTGCGCTGCTACCGCTCGCCTGTTTTTTTTTTTTTTTTTTTTTTTTTTTTTTGTGGTGCCACAGCTATTACCGGGAAATTCCCGCCATCCGCTCCATCGTGTGCAACGACTTTAGCCAAGCCGCCGTGGAGAACATTCGTCGCAACCTGGCTTACAATGACATTGCAGAAAGCGGCATCATTCCCAACTTTGGTGATGCCAAGTACGCCCGACAAGCCTCGCCATCCCGCGTCCCAAACCATTCCAATACAGCTTTCCTCACTTTCTTTTACTCTGCCTTTGCTACTACCCGCCCTTGGCTGCTTGCACCTATAGCGTTGTCATGCACGACGCGTCGACGCGGCCCGGCGCTCGTTTTGACGTCGTCGATCTGGATCCTTACGGCACCGCCTCCCCGTTTCTGGACGCCGCCGTCAAATCCATCACCGACGGAGGTGCGACCACTCACCCAACTCGCGCCGCTCCTCTCTCCCCACCTTTGCTCTCATACGACAGCAAGCTCTTCGTTTCGCCGTCTTATCCGTTGCTTGCCACGGTCACCATCTCGTCCCTGTCAGGTCTCCTGTGTGTCACTTGCACAGACATGGCCGTGCTGGCGGGTGCCCACCCCGATGCCTGCTACGCCAAGTATGGCTCGGTGTCTCTCAAGGGTCCATTTTGCCACGAATCGGTGCGATTTGGCGTTCACGCACCAGCTGATTCAGCCACCCGTTCTCCAACATTCAAATCTCATGCTGGTCCTTCCATCCCCTGCAGGGCGTTCGCATCCTCCTCAACTCCATCTCTACCGCAGCCGCTCGCTACGGGAGCTATATCCAGCCGGTACTCCCTTTCTTTGCTTGAGATCAAATCACGCCTATGCTTGCTCCCGCCTGTCAAGTTGACCTTCTGCTCACCCACGACATACCGATGCTTTTGCTGCCAGCTCATGTCGTGTTCAATCGACTTTTACTGCCGAGTCTTTGTGCGCGTCTTCAAGGGCCCTGCCAAGGCCAAGCTCTCGGCTCAGTACGCACCCTTTCTCTCGTACCGGGCACTTTGTGCTTTGGCCCCTACCGACAGCATGCGAAATTCTCCCTCGCCTTCTTGCGCGTATCACTCAAGCGTGTTGCCTTTTTCCATGTGTTTGTACAGACACAACGGCGTTGTGTACATGTGCCCGCGGTGCCACAGCTTTGCCTCGGCGTCCTTTGGCCGCTTCGGGGACAAGTAAGCTTGTGTGTAGCTTTACCCGCTCTTTATCTCTGGGCACTATGCAGCTGTCTGCTTATTCACAGTGCACCGAATCCACTCGTTCCGGTCTCTAGAAACAAGTTCCGACATGGCCATGCACCCTCCGTGGGTGATCATTGCCAGCACTGTGGAGGACCTTTTCAGGTGAGCGCTGGGCTTGGTGCATGCAGCCGCTGCCTTGGCTCGACTCAATCAGACGCGCCCTTTTTCTTGCGTGGGCATAGATTGGCGGTCCGCTCTGGCTGGGACCGATGCACGATCCCGACTTTGTGGGACAATGTGCCGACTATCTCAAAGCACATCGCGACGACTTTGGAACGGCTGACCGCATGGAGGGCATGTTTGCCATCTGCAAAGAGGTACGGTGCCCGCCTCACCGCTCTTTTATTTATTCATTTTTTCTTTATGTTTTGCCTTGATCAAGCTTGTGCTCCGACTGGCATTCACGCGATCATGCGCCGCAGGAACTGCCCGATGCTCCATTCCACTACAATGTGAGCGATCTAGCGCACACGGCGCATTGCCAGTCCATCCCCCATGACACATTCCGCTCCGCTCTGGTCAATGCGGGCTACCGCGTCTCTCCCACCCACACCAACCCGCAAGGCATGAAGACGGATGCTCCCTCCACTTTTATCTGGGATTTGCTGCGGGAATGGGTGAAAACTAACCCTGTCAAGAAGGAGCACTACGAAGGCGAAAGTCCCGGTGCTCTCATTCTTAAAGCCCCCATGACGTGCGTGACACATAACCTTGTCATGCTTCGCTAGCCTTAAGGCTCAGGCCACCCCCCCTCCCTTTCTTCTTTTTCTTTCCTGCGATATCGTCGACTCAGGCCTTGCGACTCGGTGCAATCGCTTTTGTTGACATAGGCATACGGTGGATATGACTTTTAACAAGGCATCGCGGCCCAAGAGCGTCGATGCCAAAATTGTGCGCTTCCAGGAGAACCCCACTGCCAACTGGGGTCCCAAAGCGCGCGCCGGGAGCAAGAAACGGTAAGCTTGCTTAAGCACGCTCCTGCCTGGCTGGCGCGCCGCCTCATCTTCCTGGTCGGGTGGTAGAACGGACAGCGATGGCAAGAAGACGCAGCCAAAGAAAGCCAAGGCTGACGAAGAGTAATTTGGTCATGCGCGATGGCCTTTGTTTCTGGCATTTTTGGGTGACCTGTCTGCCTTGCTGCTTTTGTTGCGGGACGCTTCGGGGGCCAACGTGGTGACACATGGCCCCTGCGGCAAACATCGGTTGACAAAATTACACAAGAAGATTAATCATTATTGTTGTATTGTTCTTGTATGTTGATTCACATGTTAAATGCGGGCTGGGTTCTGGACTAGAGGGGAAAAGACACACGCACAACGCGATTCAAGTCAGACGACTCGTGCAACCATTGGCACTGCTTTAAAGTTCGCCACTCGAGTCGGACTGGGAATCCATGTCTGCAAGCAAGTACACGGCCAAGGCTACAAGGAGAATAATGAGCATGGCCAACATGCGGAGCCACGGGCGGCGCAGGCCATGCAACACTGTGGCACGTAAATGACGATCTGCCGAGACGCTGAGGAGACGCGTTTGCACACGGTTGTCCGTTCCCTCAGGCGTGGGTACTTCGGCAAATGCCAAACTGGTCACAAACAGTGGGTGTGGTTGACATTGTTGCAATCGCTGCGGGCAAGGTACGTGAGCCGGCTGGTGGGTGAGCAGGGTGGCTCGGCTAACATGCTCAAACGGATTGGAAGATTTGGGGCAAGAATAACGTACCATCAAAGAGCGGGTTTCAAGAACATAAACGTGGCCTTCCATGTCACCAAGGCCGAGGAATTGATCATCAGCACTGGCGCACACGGCGCTCAAGGCGTCGTAGGCCAGCAGCCGCTTGCGTTGCAGAATACCCTTGTTATCAAACACGGCCTGTGGCGGGAGTGGTGGGAGGAGGCCCGGTTCAGGTCAGAAGGAAAGCAGTTGCAAAAGTGCCAAAAAGCATCAAGGGGGCCTACGTACCACAATGCTACGCAGCTTGGATGAGTGCTTGGGCAAGGGGACAAAACCCACAACCACCTCTCCGTTTTTCAAGCAGCTAGCATAGGCGGGCGTACACAGCGTGTGAGGACAGCACAGTCGGAGGTCACAGAGACGTGGCGTGGGCGTGGCATGCGGGGGTGAGTGACTGCACTGAGCCTGGTGTGACGGTGCTCACCAGCAGCAGCGCGCGCAATACCGTTCGTCGGACCTATGAGGCAGCAGGGGTCGTGGAGTGAGCAAAACACAGGCAAGGTTCACACTACAGAGGGAAGGGGGTGGATGGGCGCCGGAAAGACTGACAGTTGCAGATTGACGCGTTTGTCAAAGTTGACGGAGTAGCGCAGAGGCGTGTCCGCATCATCAACATCATCATCATGTTCGTTGTCGTCATTGGAAGGGGAGATGGCGATGGGGAGCAGCTGAGCTGCGCGCTCTCGGCTCGCCACCACCACAAACTGCCCTTCCATATCCAGCGCCACGCTGTCAATCTGTTGGGGTATGTATCGGCAGCGGCAGCGGCAGCCGCACACCAGGGGGTTGAGATGGGCAAGTGGGCGGGAAGTGCGTGACGGTGAGTAAAGGTTACCTGGCGTTTGGTGATGGATAGGGCATTAAAGTGGAGAGGCCGCATGGGTTCGCCATCTTCAAGCAGACTGGCAGTGTCGGCCAGGGCAAGCTCGCCGGTGGAGAGGGCAGCTACGAGGATGTGGCCACTAGCCGAGGCCCCAAGTGTGGTTACAAAGGCGTCGGCCTTTTCGGATTGGGTGGCCGAGCAAGACACCTGGGGGTGCAGTGATTCAACCCTACGGGTGGGCCAGACACCGTTGAACCAATGGTGAACCAATGATGAGCCCTTGTTGTACCGCGGAAGAACGGTTGCAAAGGCAAGCCGGGAAAAACGCGTGGCGCTTGTGTTTGGTGGATAAGCATCCGTGTGCGCAAGGCACCGCCAGAACATACCCCTATGGAACGGGAGGACAGAACGGAAAAGGGGAGGGTGTCATGATTGCGTGAGGATGGAAGAAACAAGCAAGCAACATACAAAACAGCGTGAAGCAGAGGTGGGACTGGAGTGCCCAGAGCAAAGCGGCAATCTTACTTCATCATCTGCTTTCAGTCGGTAAATCGTGACTCGATCGTCAATGGCGGCAGCAAGCGTCGTGGCCGACTAGGGGGAGGAATGAACAAATATGAGCGGCGACGGCGACTGCGAGGGGAAGGGAGGATAAAGTAGAAAAAGAACAGAGGGAGAGACACGAGGGGCGTGTCGTCCCACCAGAGAGGCCATGGCACTGATGGCGCCGGTTTTGTCTTCAAAGTTGGCTGTAATATTGGCACCCGTGGCGCCTATGTTCATGAGTTCCTAGTATGTAGGTGTCCAAAGGGGGGAGGAATGAAGGGTGAGGTCAAAAAAAGCGAGTTTCAAAGGGGGCACGAGAGGTGTGGTCGACACTGGGCGTACAATCATGTTGGGGACGCCATAATTGCCAGCGCCGCCACCTCCAGCAATGGCGACCCGCAGGCCAGCCTGCGTGGACTAAGGAAGGGTACAGAGACGAAGATGTGAGACCCAGGGCATTGGAGGTCGGGTAGATTGTGGCTTGTGAGGACGTGGCCAGAGAAAATTATATTAAAAAAAAAAAGCAAAAATAGGAGGAAAGCGACGAGTCAGGTCACATCCTACCTGAGCGTCTGCACGACGAGTACGTCGGGGCAGGAGGTGCATCATTGGCAAACATCGATGAGGAAAGGGTGGCCAAAGACCTAGTCCTTGTTGTCGGGCGCGTGTAGGGACGAGGACGCACCTTGGGGTAGGGTGAGAGCGTAGATGGGGTAGTTGGCCTCGTAGCAGAGCATGCTGCTCGCATCCGAACCTGTTTCGTGTCAAAAGTTGAGGTCACGGCGTGAGCAGCGGGCCAAGACGCAGGGCGCGGAGTGCAGGTGCCTGAAAAAGGACTAAACAGCTTCATACTTACTGGCTGAGCTCGCCATGCTGCCCTTTGCGTCTGCCAGGCACCAAAGCTATCCGTCCCAACTCGTGCGCTGTTTGCCAGGGGAAGATCAAAACCAGAACCGCATCAACCTTGTGAGCCAATACACACGCGATCGGAAATGCATTTCGCAGGGGACTCAAGCACACCACCACATTCAATCACCCGGCCCGCCCGCCAAATTACAGCGGCAGCGGCAGTGCCAGTGACGGTACCACTTGGTGCAACGTCATTGCCGCGCTGCCGTTTGTCGACAACTTTTTTTTTTTTTTTTTTTTTTTTTTTTTGTCAACGCAAGAGACGTGATCCACAAGTTCAAACACACCTCTTTAAAATAAATACCCTTAAAATGAAATACAACCTCGTAAAGTCGAAATCCTGACAAAGGTGATATTGTCAGAAAGAACACGTGTTGAAAACTACTGTTGACCGCGTCAAAAAAATCTTTCGCCCACAAACAAAAGGCCTTTGTTGCCGATGTTCACGCTCGTCTCTGGCGCAACAACCTTTGTCAGCGGCATCTCTGCTTTACCATGATGAAGGTTTGTAATCTCTGCTATCACCTGTATATCTCACAGTGATAAACTCATGTTGAGCCACTATCTCTGAAAAATACTCTGCTTCACATCATTCCTCTGCACTGCGGCTTCACTCTCTCTCTTTCTCTCTCTCTGGTTTTTGCGCGCAAGTGAGTCTCTCTCTCTCTCTCTCTCTCTCTCTCTCTCTCTCTCTCTCTCGGCGCGCGCGGTTGTGTGTCTGGTACGGTCGGCTCGGCTCGGCTCGGCTCGGCTCAGCTCTGTGGGTGTGCCGCCTTCCCTGCTGTATCTGAGGGGGGATTGAAACGCTGCACACCACTCGTACCCACACACGGGCGAGTTGACGTGGTGTTATTCAAATGCAATTGTCGCCTGTTGTTGGTGTTGTTGTGGCTCCGTCACTGTCCGCCCTCGCCCTCGCGCTGTTTTTTTTTTTCTTTTTTTCGTCAATGGCATGCCAATGTGGCAGCGGGGATCTTGCTGCTCGTTGGACCGTGTTTGGTCGTGTGCACTGCCTTTTTTTGTGTCTTCTTTGGGAGCGAAGTGCATGGCCTAGGTTGCTGGTCTCGAGGCTTGCCTTTTTTTTTTTTTCATTTCTCTCACGACGTGTTCATCGTTGCAGAGCGCCGAATCGTCGAAGAAGCGAGAGCACGTTCATTAGCCGCGATCTTCAGCGTGCCTGTGCAGCACTTGTGGATTGGCCGCGTGACCAGCTTACAAGTGGAAGATCATACCTTGATAGCCGTTCGTTGACATGCCTTTTCCTTTTTTTCATCATCTGCACCCTGCATTCCAATCCCCGTCCCCGCTCAGCCTCTGCTGCCCCTCGTGCCGTCTCACGTTGATCCTTCCCCATGGCCTGTTTGTGTGGTCCTGCGTTAGATTCGCCCTTTTGCCTGCTTCTGCCCAAAGCCTCCCCTTGTTGACGGGCACTGGCATCATGGAAGCCTCCTGCTTGACCCTCTCCATCGAGGTTCGTCCCACCAGTCACGGGCCAAGCGGCACCCACGCTCCTCGGCTCCCGCTGCCAGTACCCCAACCCCCCCTTGCTGCCCCTCAACCGCCGCCATCCTGCCTATGCTCGTGTTTTGCTTAGGGCGAGCGCTTGCTCAAGGCCCATGATTATGAGGGTGCCATCAAATTCTTTGAGGCTGGCCTTCGACAAGGCACCGATGACCTCGAAGTTCTCAGGTAAGAAGGGCTATTACTGACACGCTTCTCAAGCGTGCCCTTTTCGAAAGAAGTTGCTCGCAACGAGAGTTTGCCACCGCCCGGTCAAGCTTGCGCTCACCTTGGCTGCATCTGTACGTGTGCCTCCGTCACGCCTGTCTGGTCCGGGCAAATCTAGTGCCGTGTACAACCAACTGGGCAATGCCTGCTATTACCTCAAACGGTACGAGAAGGCGCTTGAGTATCATAAGAAGGATCTCGAAATTGCAGAGCGTCAAGGTGACAAGCAGGGCATGGCCAAGGCCTATGGTAACCTCGGCAACACCTTCAAATCCCTGAAGAACCACGAATCCGCTCTCAAGTACGATGCCTGCTGGCGGCGGCCCCTGTCCCTTCCTGCCCCATGGTCCACTTCTCCTGGCCGATCGCTCACATTCCAACACCATGGTTTGCTTGGTCGGTAGGTGCTGTGAACAACATCTCGAACTGACGCGTCAGTTGCGGGATCGCGTCGGTGAGAGCCGTGCCTGCTACAACCTTGGCAACGTGCATCATGACATTGGCAAGCGGGATCTGGCTGCCGGTCAACATCGCCTCAACGAGGCCAATCGCCAAGCGAAAAACCACAGCGCGCAACAGCAGCTTAATCGCGAAGGCCAGCAGCTCACCCAACAGGGACGTGTCTCTGTGGAAAAGGCCATCGACTACTACAAGACAGCCCTCGAAATTACCGTCAGCCAAAAGGACAAGGCCGGTGAAGGGCGCGCCGTCGGTAACCTTGGTAACGCCTACACCGCCATTGGCAAGTATCAAGAGGCCATCACTTACCATAACCGTCGCCTCAAACTGGCGGAGGAAGCCAATGATCTGCCCGCCCGCGCGCGTGCCTGCGGTAACTTGGGCAACGCCTTCAGTGCCTTGGCCGACTACACACAGGCGCTGCAATATTACAACGAATCTCTGGCCGTCGCTCGCGAAGCCGGTAACGAGGCCGGCGAAGGTCAGGCCTACTACTGCCTGGGCAGCACCTATTACCTTCAGAAAAACTATGAAAAGGCCATCGAAAACCACAAAAAACATCTTGAAGTCGTCACCAAGCTCAACGACAAGCAAGGCCAGGGTAAGGTCTTTGTCCAATTTCCTCACGTGTTCACGTTGCTGTGCTAGCTTGCCTTGACTCAATGAATTCACATCGCTGTGCGGCCGGGCGTTAGTGCGAGCGTGGCACAACCTGCGCAATGCCTATGCGCAACGCGGCGACAAGGCTGAAGAGCGCCGGTACGACGAACTGATCAAGCAGCAAAACCCCCGGCAGCCACGCCCCGTCGTCCAAGCCGCCCAGCCGGAACAGCGCACGGCTTCGGGCATCTCGGGTACGAGCTCGGGGAGCGGCGCCAGCGGCAAGAAAGGTGCCGCCAAAACCAAAAAGGGCGCCGGCCTCTTCAAAAAGTCTGCCGCCAAGGGCAACACGGTTGAGGTCAGTCCTGACTTTGCCACCTACCCCCGCCTGCCTTTGATTTATATCCTTTCCCCCAAACAATCCCTGTCGGAGAATTCGTTTTTCATTGACTGTTCCCTCGTATGCGCCGGTATTGGTAGGCATTTTCCGTAGAAGACTCCTCCGATGAAGAGGACGTGGTGACGACTCGTGCCGAGCCTGGTGCCGCGGGTGGAGCCAACAAGTCAGACTTTGCCTCGGAGTGGCTGGCCAGTGCAGTCAAGGAAAGCCAGCAAGAGATGCGTGAGCGCCAGTCGACGCAGCAGGCGACAGCCCACGAGACCTCCACATCAGGTCAAGACGCCAGCGAGCTGCCCATGGACTTTTTCGATATGCTGGTGGAAAAGCAACGGCAGTTGGATGATCAGCGAGCGCCGGCTCCGTCCAACGGCATGGCCCACTTTGATGAACCGGGCTCTGGCCCCGCACAAGACGAGGACGCCTTTTTTGACATGATTCTGGAAACTCAAGCCAACCGCTACGATACCCAGCGCTCTGCCGCCGCCGAGCCCTCTGCAGTGGAACGCAACGTGGATCCCGTCAATAAGGGTAAGTGCACCGACGTAGATCTGTAGCTCGGAAGATAAGGGGGGGCGTGCAGAAGAAGGCGTTTATCCATGATGCGTTCATTTGATGTGTGTGGTGTGTTCTTGCGCCACAGGTACGGCCTCTCCGAGCAAGACGGTCGGCGACGAACTGGACGACAACATGAGCTTTTTTGAGATGCTGGCAGTGGCCAAGAAGAACAAAGCGTAGGCGCGCGAGCGCGTCACCCCCTTTGTTTTTTTCTCTTTCATGGATGTTTACTGCTTGTGTGCTGTTCTCTTCTTTTTCATCCATCGACTTTCCAACACACTCTCAGCCTTCTTTTGTCCGTTGCTCTGGTAGCTTGTTGACTGGTCTGTCCATCTGGCTCGTGCTCCCACTTATTGTTCTGTACCCCTTGTGTGTGGAAAGAGCTTCTCTGCAGCGACCTGTCCATTGCAAGGAAACACGGTTGCGTGGAATTGGAAAAACGCGATGGCTAACAAGCAGTATTGTCAATGGAATGTACAAATGTTAGGGCAACTGAGGTTGAATTGTTGCTTGGTGGTGCATATTCTCGTTCTTGCTGTCGCAAACAACCGCTTGATCTTGACACATACAAAGGAGCCAAGCGGGGGAGAAGAAGGAAAAATGTACAAGTCGCGAGGTGCCGAGGCAGGCGGCCAACAGAATACGAGCACAAAACCCAACAACACATGAGATGAAAACGAAAAAAAAAGAGATGATGATCAAGGCAAGATGCGATCAGAACAAAACACGGATGGAGCGTTTTGAGCCAGGAATTAGTTGATCTGTGAGTGAGGGGCGCGCTTTAGTCCTTCTTAACGGGCACCTTTGAAATGGTAGCACGCAAGCGTTCAAGAAGGAGGGCCTTCTTCTGTTCGTGCGTCATCTTGTCCTCGAGGTCAACAAAGTGCTCGGCGAGAACGTCCCATTGTTTGCTGAGAAGCCAGTGGAGCAGCTCGCCTTCCTCGCAGTCACGGAAGATGGTGGCCTTTGAAGCGGCATAGTTGGCTTTGTTGCGCTCGTAATGAGCCGGGTACTCGGTCCAATGGCAAGTGCTGACGTGATGAACGACCTGCACGGGACGCAAGGGGCAAGCGCAAACAGCCGAGATAGATGACAGACAAATGAGCCGAGAAAAAAAAAGAAAGAAAAAAAAAAAAAAAAAAAAAAAGAGGAGGCGGCAGAAGGAAGAAGCGTTTTTTTTAAGGCAAAAGCGCTTGGCTGTGAATGAGATCGTACGTGGTAGTCTTCATTCCAAATGTTATCCTTGCCGTTAAGGATGGTCACTGAGTTGACATAGGCGTTGGAGGGATCTGCATTGGAAATTTTGAAAAGAAGAAGAAAAAAAAAAAAAAAAGAATAAAAAGCACGCAGGAGAGGGTAGCTTGATCGTGATAGTTGGGGTAGAAGAAGGGTGGGGGTTCAGAAAGTCAGGGACGGCAATGGAAGAGACAAGAGGACGCACCATTGGGATCCATCCAGGCATGCCAGAGGTAGGAAATCAGAGCTAAGGGGAGGAACAAGATATGGATGAGTAAGGATGGTGCAGGGTGGTGTGGGGAAAAGGGGAGGAGGAGGAGGGGCTTACCAAAGAAGATGACGGATTCGATAAAGGGATACACGACATAGAAGAGGCCGAATTTCCAATCGAAGAAGAGGGAGGCGATCATGATGCCTTGGTGGACCACAACGCCCGAGAGGGAGCGCCAGCCGAGCTCCACA
>NW_001865083.1:166876-188713 GCF_000002865.3 Monosiga brevicollis MX1
GGGCGCCGGGCGGATGACCTTGCCCTCTTCAAGCCGTTGGGGTGAACGCGAATGACGGCCCCGCGCGATCGGATACCCTCGTGGTCATCATCCCACGTCTTGAGTTGACCGGTACCAACCGTCGGCGTGCTGCTCTCATCATTGGTAGCTGCTGCATTCGCCGTCGCGGCAGCGCCACGGTTCGTGGCTGCCATTTGCACGTTGGGTGCCATTTTTTTTTTTTGACGCCCTCGTGTGTGTGTGTGTGTGTGTGTTTGAATGCCGACAGATTCTATAGATAAAAAAAGCAAGATAGGGGGAGGCGGGTGAGTAAGTTGATGGAGACGGGGTGATGTGATGGAAAGAATGAATGCAGGTGAGGCGGAGACGGGGAGGAGAGGGCGCGGAGGGGGAGGGCGCGCACACCTCGTCGTCGGCGCCGGCGACAGGAAAAAGTGAGAGAGTGCGCGCGTGAGAGAGAATGAGAGAGAGAGGGAGCGGGTTGGGAAGCACCTTTTCAGAGAGAGCGGGAGGTGTTGACGTCTGAGGTAGAGAGATGTATTCCAGCGTGATGGGTTTACGGGTGCAAGTGTATGCAAAAGCAGAGATTGGGAGCGGGGATAGATAAATGTCAGAGAAACGTATCATGTCATCATGCTCAGCAGAGAGAGGAAGCCCTTGGAGCGACGTGTCAGAGATTGTGCCCCAGCAGACAAGTAGGGGGACAGTTGGCAGAGAGAGGGAGTGAACGGGTCAAGAACATCTGTTGAACACCTTTGGTTTTCCTTTAGTTTCAGAGAGTGCGCATGAACGAGGGCGTGATGGGGGGCATGATGCCAAAACGACTGACATGTGACTTTGAAACGAGAGAGAGGGAGAGACCGTGACGCGGTCAGGGGTCAGGGTCAGAGAGCCGTTGAGATAACGGAGCTGCATCAGGTTGAATACCTTTGAATTCACTTGGTGTTCAGAGAATGGGTGGAATTGGGATTGCGCGTTCAGAGGATCGAGTCGAGCTCGTGGGTGACGGGATGCAAGCGCGTGAGGGTGTGTTGCATGTGTCCACGCGTGGGATGACGCTACATGTGTGCTGAAAACGGTTCCTTCCCTTCTCTGATGTTTACCCGACCATGGTCTGTTTCTCTGGATTTCAGAGGGAATTCGGAATAATCTCTGGTTTAGCCTTTGATAACAGCTTGTATGAATACAAGGTTTGATACTTTTCTCTGGGATACGTTGATGCTTCAGTTATATCTCTGGAAGAGGCGTGACGGTTTTGTCGAATCTCTACTCGAAGTTCTGCGGAAGACTCATCAACGAAACGGCAGCGCGTATCATGTGATTTTTAAAGTGCGCGCTGCCGTGCGTGCCTTGGCAGCCGTGTACCGCCACGAGAAAGCCCCGCACACCAGCCCGGCTCATATGCCAGCTGGTCAATTCAAGCGTGTGTGTGTGTGTGTGTACCGCAGAATAATCACACCATCTGTGCAGTCTGCGTATGTCTAAGGAACGGACACACGTGTGTGTGTGTGGGGTGATATGGGCATGTCATGTGTTTGTTTTTTTTCCGTTTGTTTAAAAGGGCGGCGGTCACCGACACGACGGCGACGACGGCAGTGGTGGTGGTACATGTAGTGGTCGTGAGCGGGTGTAAGCGCGCCCTTGTCACGTCTTTTGCACATGTGCTTACATGGATCTGGCGTCGACTTGACCGTGTTGTATGTGTGTGTGTGGGCGATTGCAAATCATCAGGTTGTGACGAGTCACTGCACGACCTTGCTATGGATCCTTCCCAGGAAGAGAGGGAATGGTGGCGTTTGCCAAGTCAGGTGGTGGTGGTGGTGGTGGCACAGGGTCAGGTGGTGTACAGCTGCTCTCGCGCGCGTGTGTGCACGTTGCGCATCTTATGCCCCCCCATGCCCCCACCATGGCTGCCTTGATGACCCAGTCCCTCTTGGGTGTGGTGGTCAGCCAACTCGGAGAATCTTCAAGTAGGAGAGAGAGAGCTTGAGAGAGAGCTTGAGAGAGAGCTTGAGAGAGAGCTTGAGAGAGAGAGAGCTTGAGAGAGAGCTTGAGAGAGAGAGCTTGAGAGAGAGAGAGAGAGAGAGAGAGAGAGAGAGAGAGAGAGAGAGAGAGAGAGAGAGAGAGAGAGAGAGAGAGAGAGAGAGAGAGAGAGAGAGAGAGAGAGAGAGAGCTTGAGAGCTTGAGAGCTTGAGAGCTTGAGAGAGAGAGAGAGCTTGAGAGAGAGAGCTTGAGAGCTTGAGAGAGAGAGAGCTTGAGAGAGAGAGAGAGAGAGAGAGAAGAGAGAGAGAGAGAGAAAGCGAGAGAGAGAAATGAATTGCTTTGAGAAGAGAGAACTAAAGAGCAAAGACACAGAGAGAGAGAGAGAGAGAGAGCTTGAGAGAGCTTGAGAGCTTGAGAGCTTGAGAGAGAGACATGATGTAAGTTTTTTTCTTAAAAGAAAAGAGATCACGCGACTTTGCTTGCTATGGGGAGAGACGAGCGTGCATCTTTGACACGCAGCTGCGCGACGGTCCTGTGGGGCGGACGCGATCATGATACATCAACCATTCTTGGTACAACAATGGAAGTTGGCTGGAAAGACCCTGACGCCTCGACCATCTCATCTGCCACAACCCCCCCACCTGCCGACCCCCTTTCAAACATTCGCCTTCTGAACCCTTGCAAAGGCATTCGCTTGTCTGTCTGCCCCTCTGGTGGTTGCTTGAAGATGGCACTGTGGCGCAGTGAGACGCATGTCAAGGCGCAGTGCTATGGAGCGCGCAATGTGTCGCGCCAGGCGGCAAAAGTTGATTAACATAAAATGGTCAATTGGCCTCAGGGACCAGGTGATCGATTAGCTAGCCTTGATTCATAATACCACTACATGCGGGATAAGAGTTCCCCCACCTGATTGCGGTACCAGGCAATCTTGTTGTCCAATGCGCTGGCGCTCAAGACGTCGAAATTCCCGTCGTTGTCCAGGTCAGCCGCATACACCGAGTACGCATAGTCGGCATCTGTGGTAATGACGACTTGGGAAGAGAAGATGCCGTCGCCGTTGTTGCGGTACCACGCAATCTTGTCGTCGACGGCACTGGCGCTGAGAACATCCACATGGCCATCGTTATCCAGGTCTACCGCATACACTGAAAAGGCGCCGTCGGCCTCTGTGGTAATGACAAGCTGGGAGGAAAAGACGCCTTTGCCTTGGTTGCGGTACCACGCAATCTTGTCGTCATCATGGCTGGCACTGAGTATGTCCAGGTCCCCGTCGTTGTCGAGGTCGGCCGCATAGACCGAGAAGGCACGATCGGCGTCTGTGGTGACGACGACTTGCGCGGAAAAGGTGCCATTGCCATTGTTGCGGTACCAGGCAATCTTGTCGTCATTGTAGCTGGCGCTGAGTATGTCGAGGTGCCCGTCGTTGTCCAGATCCGCCGCATACACCGAAAAAGCCCCACTGGCATTTGTGGTCACAACTTTTTGAGAGGAAAAGGTGCCGTCGCCGTTGTTGGAATACCACGCAATCTTATCGTCGCCGCTGCTGGCACTCAGAACGTCGAGGTCGCGGTCGTTGTCCAGGTCTGCCGTAAACACGGAGCGCGCAGAGGTGGCTGCCGAGGTGATGGCGATTGGCGTGGAAAACGTGCCGTCCCCATTGTTCGGGTGCCACACAATCTCGTCGTCGTAGTAGCTGGCACTCAAGACGTCAAGATCACCATCATTATCCAGATCCGCTGCATGCACCGAGGACGAGCCATTGGCCTTTGTGGCAATGACCCGCTGTGCCGAAAACGTACCATCGCCGTTGTTGTGATACCATGCCACTTTGCTGTCAGACACGCTGGCGCTGAGGACGTCAGCGCGGCCGTCGTTGTCCAGGTCTGCCGCATACACCGAGCGTGCATCCTCGGCGTCCATGGAGAGAACGTGTGTCTCAAGCGGCTGCACAACGAGCTGCGGCTGCCAATCAACAACCAATGTCGCTAACACGGCCAGCACATCCACCCCATTGACCACCACACGGTTGCTCGAAGTAATAAACAGCGTGCCATCTGCATCGGTGGTAATCGTCGGCTCATCACCACTGGCAGCATTGCATGTACGCAAGTCTTGGCATTGGCGATCTGTCGTTGCCGTCGGCGCTGCCACCTCATACTGCTGGTCAGTGCACGCACTCACTGCGCGGCAATCCGTCTGTGTCGTGGCTGTACAGGCCGCAAACCGATATTGGCCAGTACCGCACACAGTGCATGCCTGGCACACCGTGTTGCTCGTTAAAGTGCAACTGGTCTGAAGCGTTTCCGGAATGACTCCGGTTGGATCACACGCGTCGCACCCACTGCACGTCGTGTCCTCGATCACCGTGCATGCTTCTGTCACATAGTGGCCACTCGGGCACACGGAGCAGCTCGTACATTCCTATCCTCATACCATCGCAACAGGGCATCATCTTTTCGTCAGCTTCCTGCTGCCGCCGGCCCGTTAATTTTCCCCTCCCCCACCATCAATCAGTCTCCACACACAAACACACACACACGCAAAACGCGTGCACCAATAGGGCGTACCCGATCGTTGGTTGAACTAGGCGCCGTCACCTCATACGTCACGGCTGCCGTACAAGTGGAATAGGCCGAGCACGCCTCCATGTTCAACTCGTCAGCAAAAAGACCCGCCCCACACTACAATTCGAGCACACACACCGTTAGGTCCCACTTCAAACGCTACCCATCACCACCCACTCAAGCAACCAATCAAACCGGCCATCCTGATAGCACCCTTGCACCCGTGCCACGTACCGCAGAGCAAGCTCGGTCAGAGGTGCTTGTGCCGGCCGTCGAAACGTACTCGCCCAGCTGACAAACGGTCCAATCTGTGCACGTACGGTCACCCGCGTTGTCGTACGAGTAGTACGCCTCCCCATCACACTCAGGTACCAGGCTGCAGGCAAACTGCTGGTTGGCCCACGAGTACGTGCTTGCACGAGACACGACTCCATCCGACCTGTTTCGATTCATTCCCCTCCACAAACCACATGAGCATACCATTCATGAGCTCACCATTCGTAAGTGCCATTGATGCAGCAGAAGCCACCCTTCTCTCCTTGCAGTTCAACCATTTCACCCCTGCCGCAAGCCAACGCCAAATTCATCAAGCCTGCCTCTCGGTCGTACCGGATCATAAGTGTGGGTCCAATTCCCCGAGCCTTGGCATCCGCCGGCAAAATGACCAGCGTCGATGCGCTATCACTGGCAATGAGCCAGTCACCAATGACAATCTAGTACCCACCCAGCATAAGCAACGCGCATCATCGTTGGAGCCCACACAGCCCCACTCAGCCCCACTCAGCCCATATATCCATCTCACACAACACACTCCATACCTTGTTCGTCGCTGTGCCGTCCAAACTATACGAGGCCGTCGCTTGTGACGAGGCCCCCGCAAACCGCAGTGTCATATCACGCAACGCCACAAACTGAGGCCAAAACTCGGCTTGCGTCTTTGTGTTGATCACAAACGCCCCATCCTTGACACCCACCAGCCACTCGCCAACCGCAATCACGCCGCTGTCCGCGGTGGCCAGTCCATATGCCGGCAACGCCTCTGCCACCCAGCTATTCCATAACACCTCGCTGTCCGACAGCACCAGGTTTGGGTACGTGGCATGCGCATAGCTCACAACAAATCGCTCAGACTTGACACCCACCAGCCATTCGCTGTCCAGAGACAGCGATGCCAGCGTCTGCTCATCAGATGTGACACAGTACTCCGGTACCAACATCAACGTCGTCGGCGGTGGCATCACGTTGCTGCCAATCCAGATGTGACCGTCATGGCGCAGCAGAAACTGAGGCAATGATGCTCCAATACGATTGATGACAAAGTGATTGGCTCTCTTCTGTCCCACCAACCAATCCCCGATCCGAATCACATCCGCATCCGATGTCGTCAACGACCAATCCGCTGGTGCTGGCGAGGTGGAATCTCCACCACTCAGATAGAACGTGCCGCCCGATGAAATCACAAGCTGCGGAACCGATGCGCCGACTTGGTTGATCACAAAGTATGTATCGCTCTTTGGACCAAAGAAAAAGTCCCCGAGTCGCAGAACCGACGCACTGGCCGCCGTGTGGCACAAATCTCCGCTGGCCGCGGCATTGGCATAGGCCCCCGTAATGAAGCGGTAATCGCTGGTCACAACGGCCGCTGGGCGCACGGCGCCCTTTGGATTCATGATAAAGCTGTACGCATTGCGCGTTCCCAGCGTCCAACTGCCTAGCTCCAGGGTATCGTAGGTCCCGTCGTACGTTCCGAAATAGGTCGGCCCTGCATCAATGTCGTGCTTGATGGATGCCAGATAGCTTGCATTCACCAACTAGTTGACCCACAATAATAATAACAACAACCGGAGTGAAACCGTCAAGTCCTGCCTCGAAATGCGCACGCTTGTCTCTCAGACCTAGGGGCCCATGTCCCCTCCTGGTTCCAACGCCAAGCATCCTCGTACCTCCAAGCTGGCTGTATACACCGCACCGTTGCTGTAAATGGCCATTGAAACTCGCAGGGATCCCAGGCGGTTAATCACAAAGATGTTGCCGTTATCAGGATGCGGGCCCATCACCCAGTCTCCGGCTTGATAGCAGTTCGAGGTCCCATTCAGTGGGGTTACAAGCCCGTCTGAATTGCCCGCGCGGTTGACAAACAGAATTCCATCGCTTCGCCACAGCATGGCAGGTGATCCTGTCCCATTGTTGGTGGAAGTGTGCCTACCAGCCCAGACACCCGTCGTTACAACGACTTGACATTCAATCTTCAACTGATCGCGCCAGTAGTCGCGACGTCCTTTTCTTTTTCGCCAAACCCTTTGCCTGCTCGGCCATCACCCCGCTGCCTCACCATCCATCAAACACCAGCGTCCATTCACTTACGAAATCACAAAGTGGTCTGCGTCGTGCGGCCCAATTCGCCAGTTGCCCAGCTGGCGCACCCCACTTGTCATGGGCGTCACATGAGACCACTCGCTACCAGCAGCGCCGTCGTTGTTGATTGTCACCACCCGCACGCGATCCTCGGTAAACACGCCGGCCGCTGAAATAGCCAGTACAGAATCAACACACAACAAATCATCAGACCATTGTTGACATGCCGATCCATCCACCAAATTCGTCCCCCGCCCCCCTCCGCACCAACGTACCCGTATTCGTGGCCAGCAAGGCCAGGTTGTTGTTGCTCACAACGCCCATGCGCCAGTTGCCAAAGATTTCATCCCCAACCAAACGCTGAAACGCAATCCCCTCCAAGCTGATCAGTGGGTCTGCATTCTCCGTATCCAACACTACCTGCCCGGTCGTCAGCACTAGGATTTGGTGCATGCGCGCTCCCGATATGGACGATACTGCAAAGCTCATCGTGCTTTCCGGTCGCATGTTGCTTGGCAAATACCCCAGGATGGCCGCCTTGTCCGAGTCCACCGTCGTTGCCCGACGCACACGACCACGCAGCACCACCGTGTCCCCACGCAGCCCGTAGGCTGGCTCGTGGTACGTGGTTGTGTCAGCCACCACAAACACTTCGCGCAAGCTGGCAGGCAGCGTATCCAAGAGCGAGTGCCACTCGACATTGGCGCCGTTTTGGAAAAACGCTCCATCCAGCGACACATACACATTAGACGAGTTGCTGCGGCTGTAAACAGCCCCCGACGGCTGGATCTCCAGCTGGATTGCCACTTTGTTGTCGTGTGAGATGGTGGCAAACGTCATCACCTTGGTCGGTCGAGCATTGGAAGGCAGCGTCATGATTAGCATGTCGGCTGTGATGAGTCCTGTCAAGCATTGAGCCAAGCCGCGCAAGTAAATCCAGCCATCATCCGCCACCAGGTAGCTGGGGTACTCCCAGTTGTGACTACCATACGCGGCAAATCCATGGGCATAAGTTGATACGTTGGTCCATCCATCGTTGCTTGCAGAAAACTCCATGCTGTCCAAGCTAGCCGACGTCGTGGCCGTGGCGACCCCATTAAAATGCACATGGCCCTCGAGCCAAATATCGATGCGATTGTAATCTGGACCAGAGCCCGAGTTACCAGCTGCCATATAAGCGACTTGAAGAGGAGGCCGATAACCCGAAGGAATGTAGGCCACGTCTGGCCCTTCTGCCGCCGAGGCTCCATCAACCATCGTCAGACTACCTTCCAACCGAATGCGCGAGACAGAAACGCCTCCCACCGTGATCGGGATCACGTATAGGCGTGGACTGGCACCACCATCCGCGGCAGCTGTCCAGGCCGCGGACGTTGGAAGGGACATGGATCCAGCGGCAATGGGGTTTTCAAGTGAGACATAGATGCCGTCCAATTCTGCGTGGATACTGCTGGCTGCTGAAGAGGAGGCCACAATACTGCCTATTGGATTGACAGAAACAGCCCAATGATGTCAGCCAATGTGTCGAATAGGAAGAGCGGGCACACACACACACACACACACACACACACACACACACACACACACACACACACACACACACACACACACACACACACACACACACACACACACACACACACACACACACACACACACACACACACACACACACACACACACACCGTCGGTATTGATGATGTAGGTGCGGGCATGGCCGCTGGTGTGTGCAATGCCCTGACTGAGGGTTCGGCGGGAGGGGCGGTAGCCCTCGGGTAGAATGGCAATGGTTTCCCCGCCGACGACATTGCCACTGGATCGCCTTGCCAAACCTGCAGTCCCACAAGTAACATCTCATCAGTTCCAGGCACGATCTGGTGGTCGACACCGAACCCAACAACAACAAGGTTTTGCATGGCCCGATACGACTGTATCCAACAGACGGCAGCCATGCAAAAACGCGTCGAAGACATGGAGCTCACCAGAGACCAAAACACCAAACCGATCCAGGGTCAGAGCCACCGTGGACCATGTTCCGTCTTCATTCACGTAGTTGGGACCCAGCGTTAGACCCGTTCGAGCCAGCTGGTGACCACACCGGGCCGTGCCAAAATATCCCAGGTGAGCATCCATGAACAGATGGATGGTCGGCGATAAGCCTCTGAGAAAGGACATGCAAGCCATAGCCTACCGCAAAACGGATACCATCCAGACTGGCATCGCCTGAGAGAGTGCCGGTCTGGGACTTCTTTATAACATCGCCTGACGGATACACGTCGATGCGACAAGTTTCGTATGACTCACCAGGGTGGGATGCGGCCGGAAAGGACAGATCCATGGCGGGCCTCATTTCTAAACAGTAACAGCGATGGGCAGTCATCGCCAACGGGGTCAATGGCAATACGACGGAGAGTACCATTGTTTTTTTCTGACCTGCCGGCAAGGTGAACAAGGTGCCAAGAGAGCTGCGGCGAACGCGGCCTCGGCACTCGACGACGTTAGCCGTTGACAAGCGGCATTGCGGTATCTGCAAGCATTCAACAACCAGTTTGACCACCCATTTTGGCACAAATATTTGGTCGTGAGTCAGCTGCACCACCGTCCTTACTGCGCACACAGGGACACACACACACAAAAAAAAAAAAAAAAAAAAAAAAAAAAAGAAAAAAAAAGAATAGAAAGGAAAGTGCACGGCCGTGGTTGGGCATCGGTCAACGCACCGTCCACCCGTTGCCAATGAATGATGCGCCTGTGGCCATGGACATTGTCTGGAACCTAGTGATACATCAGGCCCCCATCGCCGAGTCATCAGCACGGTGCTCATGGCTTGGTGTTGGCAACTGCGTTTTTCTGGCAACATTGTGCGAAACTCACATGCCATTGACACTATCTCCGCCATTTTGAGGCGCTACCGAATAGATGATGCGATTGAGCGAGAAGTAGGTCGATCCTGGGACTTGAGCCGTGATGGCCACTTGTCCGCTTACGCGAACATCCACACTACCATCCATTCAGGGTGAAGGTGAGTGTTTGTGGTGCTTGCGAAGATTAGTTGTTGTGGCTTGGCATGTTTGCATTCAAAGGCGCCATCAACAACTTTTTCCCCACTATTTCTTCAAGTTTACCCCTCTTCTTCCTTCCCCCCGCATGCTCGCACGCCTTTGGTGGAATACGGACCGATGGGAATAAATGGTATCAGAAGTCGGAGCGGTGAAGGCCAGCGCAGCTTCAGGAGCATGGTCGGCCAGAATGGTGATGACGGTTTTGGTCGCATCGACGATCTATGCGACGATGCAGCAGAGTTTGGCATGACATGCAAGCATGGGCACGGGCTAATCAGCCAAGGGACCAAGCGTGCGCAGCTGGCCGTCAGGGCAGAGGTGGGGCGCATGGCGATGAAAGCACCAAGAAGGGTGTTCACCTCGATATCACCACGTAGATACACGCGATCACCGTCGAGGGCGTACTCGGGCTGCATGTAGCCTTCTCGGGCAACAAACCCCTCTTCCAGCTGCAACGGAATCCATTGGATTTGCCCTGTCCAAAGCGGATGAGGCTAAGTGCTTGAAGTCGTGCCGTGTCGCCTTTAGCACAACGCCGTACCTTGTGCAGCCCCAAGCAACGAGACAAAAAGTAACATGGCCAAGCAAGGCCCATGCCCCAGCACTGCCGCCTCGCCTACGATCGGGCCCAGTCTCCTTGAAGCCGCCATGATCGCCGTCGTGATCGTCACCGCACGCCGCCCCCAAATCAACGCGGCACGAACAGAGGCCAACGCCCCTTTCTCGGTGCGTTTTCACAATCAGCACTGGAGCGCAAGCCTTGTTTGCAGTTGTGGGTACGGCTGCAGTCCCACGCACACTGATCGTCGTGTAAGCTGACGCCAAGGAAGACGAATCACAGGCGGCGTCGGCGTCCAGATCTGGAAATTGCTCACTGATCGATCGGATTCCCTTTTTTTTTTTGCATTCGTCGCAGAATTAAAAAAATGAGATCGTGACGGTTCGGTGTGTAAAGGTTTACTAAAGATTCTTTTACATGTGGTAAAACTGGATCATATTTTTTTTTTTTCCTACAGTTCACCTGTAATGTTTCTGTGAAAATTGAAATTCCTGCAAAAACAAATTGACTGAACTGTTTCATGTTCTGTGGAATGGCATCCGGGAAATCGAATTTTTCGCAGAGTACTATTCAGATCAAATACTCGGTTGATGCTGCGTGCACTCAACTTTTCATTGCGCGTCGAATGGTATGAAGTTTGTTGCTATTTTGGCAGACATTCACGTGCTACGATTGTGCACCTGGCTTTGCCTACGCACCAGGCATGGGTGTCTTTTGAAGCCAGAGACCGGGACGCCGCAAAGTGTGGTCGCTCCTGCCATGCAGTGCAGTGTGCCTCAAGCATCAATCGGGATACGAAGAGATTTTTTTCTATGTCGATTGGTGCGGCGACCAAGTGGGCCGCTGGCATCGGTCAAAAGAGACTACAGGTTTAGCAGTGCTTGCCCCATCTGATTGCGGTACCACACAATCTTGTCGCCGTAGTGGCTGGCGCCGAGGACGTCAATATGGCCGTCGTTGTCCAAGTCTGCCGCATGCACCGCGATCGCACCATCATCATCCGTGGCGATGACAATCTGTGTGGAAAAGGTACCGTCACCCTTGTTGCAATACCAGGCAATCTTGTTGTCACTGCTGCTGGCGCTCAAGACGTCGAGATCGCCGTCCTTGTCCAGGTCCGCTGCAAACACCGAGTAGGCTCCAGCAGCCTCTGTGGTAATGACAATCTGAGATGAAAAGGTGCCAATGCCATTGTTGCGGTACCACGCAATCTTGTCGTCATCGTAACTGGCGCTGAGTACGTCAAGGTTGCCGTCATTGTCGAGGTCCGCCGCATGTACCGAGGTCGCACCAACGGCATTTGTGGTGATGTTACTTTGGGTGGAAAAGGTACCATTGCCATCGTTGCGGTACCAAGTAATCTCGTTGTCACGATAGTTGGCGCTCAGGACGTCGACGTGGCCGTCGTTGTCAAGGTCCGCTGCGTACACCGAGCGCGCACCATCAGCTCTTCCAGAGATGATGATTTGGTTGGAAAAGTTGCCAACACCATTGTTACGGTACCACGCAATCTTGTTGTCATCGGGGCTGGCACTCAAGACGTCGATGTCACCGTCATCATCTAGATCGGCCGCGTACACCGAACGCACAGCATCGGCGTTCGTGGTGATGATGATTTGAGTGGAAAAGGTGCCGTCGCCATTGTTGCGGTACCACGCAATCTTATTGTCGTTGGAACTGGCGCTCAGGACATCAGCATAACCGTCCTTGTCCAGGTCCGCTGCATACACCGAGCGTGCTTCATCCACTTCCGTGCTGATGTCAATCTGTGCAGAAAAGGTGCCATCGCCATTGTTGCGGTGCCATTCAACTCTGTCGTTGTGGCGGCTAACGCTGAGGACGTCGAGGGCGCCATCATTGTCTAGGTCGACCGCATACACCGACATCGCGCCATTGGCGTTCGTGGAGAGAACATGCGCCTCCAATGGTGCCATCACACGCCGCGGGTTCAAGTCCACGGCCATCGACGTTAACACGGCCAACACATCCACACCGTTGATAACCACGTGATTGGTCGAATTGATGAACAGCGTGCCATCTGCATCAGTGGTAATCGTCGGCTCATCCTCACTGGCAGCCACGATCCAGATCACCAGGGCACTGCTCACCCACACCCAAAACGACTCCGTCTGTATCATGATGTCTCGGTTTGCATCGAGAGTACTGAAAAAAAAAGTAAAAAACTTTGGGTACGAAACGAAAAGTGGAACTGCTGTTGTGAACTTTTTTTGTTTTGCTATGGCAAGTCGCTATGGTTGTTGGACCCCAGGCATCGGCTGCGGCGCTTGTCTCCTTCATGTCCCCCCCCGCTCCAGTCTCCAGTCACCGCTGGATCAAAACCCTAACACTTCCAACCCTCAACGGAATAGAGCTGGGAGGAAAGAGGCGTGGCGACTTGCTCGTTGTAGTTGTGGTTGTCGCCAATCGGACAAACTTGACCTGGTGTGAGCTGTTTGCCGTGCGCCGTGGGGGGAATTTTTAAAGTCGGAGACAAGGGTTTTGGCCAATTCCAACCCCGCATTCTGAGTCTATCCATGCTGGCCGGCAAGTATAATGAAATATTGATCCAATTTGACAAATCTGGTGCGTAACTGACGTTGATCCGAGCAGGTTACAAGTTTGATAGGATTTGCCCCATCTGATTGCGGTACCATGCAATCTTATCATCTGCTTCACTGGCGCTGAGGACGTCCATATGGCCGTCGTTGTCCAAATCTGCTGCATATACCGAGTGGGCCCCATTGGCTCCCGTGGTGATGCCAATCTGCATAGAGAAAGTCCCGTCGCCGTTGTTGCAATACCACGCAATCTTGTCGTCGCGGTAGCTGGCACTAAGCACGTCGAGGTCGCCATCGTTGTCCAGGTCCGCCGCATACACCGAATGCACCCAGTCGGCGTCTGTGGTCATGATGATCTGCGTGGAAAAGGTGCTATTGCCCTGGTTGCGGTACCATGCAATTTTGTCATCATCTGCGCTGGCACTGAGAACGTCCAGATGACCATCGTTGTCCAGGTCTGCCGCAAACACCGAGCGCGCACCTTTCGCATCCGTACTTATGATGTTTTGTGCAGAAAACGCGCCGTTGCCATTGTTGCGATACCACGCAATCTTGTCGTCGTGGACACTGGCGCTGAGAACATCGACATGACCGTCGTTGTCAAGGTCCGCCGCATGCACGGAGAAAGCGCCCTTGGCGTCTGAGGTGATGATAATCTGTGAAGAAAAGGTGCCATCGCCATTGTTGCGGTACCATGCAACCTTGTCGTCCCCCAGG
Source organism: Monosiga brevicollis MX1 (assembly GCF_000002865.3). Classification (NCBI taxonomy): domain Eukaryota; class Choanoflagellata; order Craspedida; family Salpingoecidae; genus Monosiga; species Monosiga brevicollis. Next base: position 180,675 of record NW_001865083.1, read on the forward strand.
CTGGCACTCAAGATGTCGATGTCACCGTCATTATCTAGATCAGCCGCGTACACGGATCGCGCCACATCGGCGTTTGTGGTGATGATGATTTGAGTGGAGAAGGTGCCGCGCCATTGTTGCGGTACCACGCAATCTTGTCGTCTTTGGAGCTGGCACTCAGGACGTCGAGGTCGCCATCATTGTCCAGGTCCGCTGCATATACCTCGCGCGCTTCATCGGCGTTTGTGCTGATGTTAATCTGTGCAGAAAAGGTGCCATTGCCATTGTTTCGGTACCATGCAATCTTGTCGTCAACACCACTGGCGCTGAGGACGTCGACATGACCATCGTTGTCTAGGTCGGCCGCATACACCGAGAGCGCGCCCTTGACGTCTATGGAGATCTTGTGACTCTCGAGAGGATGCATGATGCGCTGTGGCTTCAAACTAGCGACCACCGCCTGTAGCACGGCTGCACATCCACGCCGTTGACGACGATATTCGCACCATTGATGGCCACTTGATTGCTGGCATTGATCGAGAACGTCCCATCTGCATGTGCAGCAATTGTCGGCTTGCGGACATCGGCCGCCATGGCCCAGGCCACCAGGCCACTGACCACCACCATCACCCAGAGCCTCACCATGGCGTCGTTTTTCTCTTGACGAGCGCAGTCCAAATTGACATCCGATGTGAAAATGAAATTGACGTGTGAGTCCGACACTGTGACTTTTTCTCACACTTTTCAAGGTAAAACTTCTTCTGCTCCATAGCAGAGTGTGCCAGAGCACGTTTGAAAGGAGACGAGGGTGTGCTGGGCATGGTTAGCATGCCCCCCCCCCTGCCCACGCCAAGCGCCTCGACTCAATGTGACAGAACGTAGCGTGCTCCATTTGGCTCGACAGTTGTGCACCGCAGTCTGTGTGACTCCTTTGATGCCCTTGCTATGATTTTTGAAGAGAACCTTGGGGCTGATAATGGGAGAAGAACAACTGTGCAGGTGAGTAGGTGGGCGAAGAAAAAAAATTAAAGCACAACTTCTGGGTTGGATCGAATTTGAAGCATCGCCTGCACCCTGTTGACCAGCCTGTTGATGATCAGGTGTCACGCCTGCCTCCCAGGCCTCGCCCAGCTGGTTTACAATCATTTTATCTTCTCCACGTGTGCAACTCTCATGCTCAATATGACATTGTTACCAAGGTTTTTCGTCCGAGTCCGAGTCAAAGTCTTCAATCTTGCCAAACGGATCAAAGGGCCGTCGCTGCTCGGGGTCGCGCAGCAAGAGGCCACATCGACTTGCAGCCAGCAGCAGGGCCATGAAATCCGATGCCACATTGGATTGCATGCTCCATGAATGGTTACTCAGGCTCAAAGGCGGGCCGCACATGGACTTCAACGTCGCGAGGGATGAAGCACACCATTGTTCTGGTAGCAGACGGTGTAGGTTAGAGTGCAATTGACCAGCAAAGCCAATGCCGATCAGTGGGTCCTTGATGTACGGCGACATGAGAAAGTGTGAAATATTAGATGTCGTGCTTGCCGTCACCAAGTTTTCCAAGCCACCCTGCGCAATCTGGGATGTGACGGCCAGGGCATAGCAGCCGAGAAGAAGGTTGGCCATGCGGCTCTTGTCGCATGCCATGCCATTGGGGTGTTCTAGAAAGCAACAGGTAAAGTCCTTTTCCGTGGGGAACAGTTTGGATGTCACGTCCCCAAATTCAAACCCGTAGACGCTGTTGCCCGAGGCCTCGACCATGCCGCCGCCCACCACTTCAAAATCGTCGCCCGTCTGCGTGCAATTGGCATGCTGGCCCACGCAGGCGCGGGCCAGGCATTCCACCGTGCACCATCCGCGCTGCAGGTAGGTATCACGCGACAGCCGCGTCTGCCCCGTAGCAGCCCGGCGCGCCTCGAAATGATCTTCCACGTCTGGCGTCACGGCCACAAAGTCGTCCGCTTGCCGCACGTATGCGCACAGACTGTCAATGGCCTTTTGCTGTTCGGCTCGTGCCTCACTGGTGTCGGCCTGTGGAAAGCAGCAATAATCCACCCAAATCAGCACCTTCCGCTGCTTGACGCGTTTTTTTCGCTGCTCGCAAGAGGCCTGGACAGCCCGCTTCATGATGGCGAGCTGCGAGCCGTCCACATCTGGGTGCGTGCCTCCGGTCCATTGGTGGGAGAGGAAGATGAGGTAGTGTTTTTTGCGGTCCTCGGGCGTCATGTCGCTGATGTTAATGAGCTGGTCTTGCATCTCCTCATAAGCAGAAAGCTTGTCCAGGCCCATAAAGGTATCTGTTGTCAGGGCCAGGAGCGGGAATTTGGCGACGAGAATGTCGTCCCGCAACCGGACTAGGCCATCATAGTAGCGTTGCAACATGGTGTATTTTTCCAGCGGGTATTGTTTCGGATCGGGCTTGGGCGCGGCAAAAAAGGAATCCGTCTCGCTTTTTTGATTCTACAGCAGAGGGAGAGAGAGGAGGAGGGCGCAGGGAATGGGAGCAAGGAATGAGAGTGGGGGATGTAAGCGCAAGGTCTACATGTGGGTTGTCCTATTCAGCAGCGCTATCTGGCCGTGGAGGCAGCGGCGAGGCAGAAGCGGGGCATTGGGTGGTGGACAGACCTTGGTGAGCGCTTTCCAAAAGGCGTTGCATTGTGCTACGCGAGCTTCCTCGGATGCGGGCAAGGGCACGACAGCTTGCTTGTTTGCTCGAGCCAGTTTTGCAGCGGCCGAGCCTTTGGCTGCAGCATCCCGCTCCTTTGCGCCGAGTTTGGTGTTTGTGACCTGAGCTATGGTAGTGGGCGTGGCGTCATCTTGAGGATCCTCACCCCTGACATCCGCATTGCGAGCCGAGCTGCATTGGGCACCCATGTTTGCCGAGCCTAATTCAAGCAACGCGCCAGTGAAGCGTGAGCCCAAACACGTGGTGGGGGGGGGGCATCAGATTGCCAATCCATCGATCAAGGTGGCGGTGATTTGCTCAAGCCAAGCGCAGAGCAACGACAGGAGCGAGTCGCTGAAGGCGGCCACGAGCACGGGCAGCCGGAGCAAGTATTCGCACACAAGAAGAGCTGTACAGCTATATCGAGAAAGAAGATGCACAGGGCATCCACACACAAGCGGTATCGGGGCAGTTCATGGACGGGGTACAGGCACACAAGGACCCGTACAAGGCCAGAGCACAACCAGGAGGAGGTCGAGAACAAATTATGATATGACAACAGGGCAGTGCCCTGGCACCTGTCGAGGCCGGCCGGACCCAGCACAAGGTCGAGTACCAGCCATGCCAACAAGGCAAGACCGGGAAAGAGGAGGAGAGGAGAAGGAGGAAGAGGGGAGAGAGAGGGAGAGGGGAGGGAGAGGGAAGAAGGAGGATGGGGAGGAGAAGGAGGAGGAGGAGGAGAGAGGAGGGAGAGGGAAGAAGGAGGATGGGGAGGAGAAGGAGGAGGAGGAGGAGGAGAGGGGAGGCGTCAGGGATCACAGGCAGCAGGAGATCGGGGCGTACACGTCTTTCAAGCACAAGAGAGATGGCCTGGTAGACTTTGTCAAGAGAGAGAGAGAGAGAGAGAGAGAGAGAGCTTGAGAGAGAGAGCTTGAAAGAGAGAGCTTGAGAGAGAGAGCTTGAGAGAGAGAGCTTGAGAGAGCTTGAGAGAGAGCTTGAGAGAGAGAGCTTGAGAGAGAGAGCTTGAGAGAGAGAGCTTGAGAGAGCTTGAGAGAGCTTGAGAGAGCTTGAGAGAGAGAGAGAGAGCTTGTAGAGGAGAGAGTTTTGAGAGAGCTTGAGAGAGTCGAGTGAGCGCTTGAGAGTTTAAAGCTTCGTTTCCAGGATACTAGGACGTCCTAAAAATAGCCAACGTGGCGGGGTTTCTGGGGGGGCCGATGTCAGCAAAAATGCCGAGAATGTGTTTATAACAGCAGTTGTTGACGAATGGTGCTGCCGACAACCCAGAGGTAAGAGAGAGAGAGAGAGAGAGAGAGAGAGAGAGAGAGAGAGAGAGAGAGAGAGAGAGAGAGAGAGAGAGAGAGAGAGAGCGCGCGCAAACGAGCGGACGGTCGGAACGGCAGCGCCGGCGCGGAAAAATAACCCTGGCAGGGGGGCTGTGTGGCTTGTACAGAGGATCATCAACAAGGAGAGATAGAGCAGGGAGGGAGAATGGGGGTTGGAGAGCGTGAGCAAGGGTGGGAACAAGCGTGCAGGTGTTTGAGGGCGCGGGCGCGGTCTGAAGCTCCAGGCGTGAGCAAGATCGGGAGCGTCAGTGTGTTGAGCTGGCAGCTACCTGTTGGGGGTGGATGCGTGTCGGATCGCGCGCCTTCTCGCGCCACTTTTGCTGGTCTGGATGTGGGCTCACGCACGCTTTTCTCTCACTGTGCACTCGCGCCGGGCAGGGGCGTGCTGAACCGTCGTGATGGATACAATCCGCCGTACCATGTCCCTTCGTTCGCATGTAGGTGCCACCTTGTAGCCCCAGGCCACCTCCTCGTGCTTGCCCGTCCTCCTCTTTCCTCTTTCCTCTTCCCTCTTCCCTCTTCCCTCTCTTGTGAACCACTTGCCCCCATCCAAAGGCAGCACCCACTCCCATCTTGAAATACGCCATTCTTGATATGATACCCCTGCCGCTCCTCACGGTTGAAACAATGGTGCGCGCCGCAGCTGGGGATGCTGAACAAGGCCACCAGCGACAAGAACGAGCCGACACCCGGCTACATGTATGACGAGATTTGCCGGTTGACCTTTGAATCGGTGCAAATCTGCGATGATCTTCAAGAGTATCTCCTCTCACGACTCAAAAAGAAGGGCGTCCACACAAAGGTCAAGGTCCTCAAGGTCCTCAAGCACCTCGTCGAAAAGGGCCACGAATCCTTCTACCGCAGCCTGCAACACCGCAATGAGGACATTAAAGCCGAACTTTGTACGCTCCATCACCATCCTCCTCACTGCCTCCCCACCCCGTTCTTCCATTCTACACCCTGTCCTCATACCTACCATACCCTGTTCTGGGCGACGCAGATTTCAAGGGGCCGGTGGACCCTTTGCACGGAGACACCTTCAACAAAGCTGTTCGCGATAATGCCAAGGTCAGCCGCCTGTTCTCTTGCATCCAACGTCATCAGGCACGCCCCCCTCACCCTTTTCCTCCATCCCACGCGGATGCTTGCACAGGCCGTGATGGAGGCACTTTTCAATGGCGCTCAGGGTGGCCAGCGCCGGCCGCCCGAGGCCCGCACCTCAGCCGTAGCCCGCGATGGCTTTGGCAATACCTCCCATGGTGCCGGAACCAGCATCGGCCAAAGCCATTCCGGTCAAGCCGCCATGGCCGCCAAGTTTGGGGGCAGCTCCGCCCCCGCCAGTACGCCCACAAGTCTGGGCAACAATGCCTCTGCCGAAGGCCGCATGTGGGGCATGGGAAACCCCGACTCCCCCCCCCCCCCCCCCTTCCCCCCACCTTCCGCCTGCTTGATTTCTGCCTATTAAACTCTGAGGTCCACGGCCTTCGCCTCGTCAAGTGGCTGCTGATAGCATGGTTCATCCTGCCTGTGCACAGGCAACAGCCAGCAGCCTTCAGGCTTTGTCAACAAGATCAAGGCCAAAATCAATGACATTGCTGAGAACATTCCCGACTCCCTGGTCGGTGGTGCCACCGTTGCCAAGCGCCAAGGTTATCACCAGCCCGCTTACAATGCTCACAGGTAATCATCACCCGACCAACGCCCATTCCATTCCCGCCGCGTGTTGAATCCCCCGCCCCCGTCGTCTCGAACCTTCTTTTCAAATGTCCAGGCATGCTGTCATGCCTTACCTCCCCTTTCCTTGGTCTCACCCGTTGTCCACATGCCATGCCCTATGACACCGTGTCAGCGAAATGGAGGCCTCCTTCAACCGCAACGCCGACGGCGGTTTCACCAGCGATGCCCCGCAACATCGGTCGGGTTTGCTAGCAACTGGAAATTCCAGCACTGCCATTCTTGGCACCAGTCCCAACGCCAACAACTCGCCCATCACCCGTGATACAGGCCACGAAAAACGTTTGGTGGCTGAGATTACTGCGGCCGGCGGTGTTCGTGTACGTGCCCTCGCCCACTTTTTTGGTTCAAGTGTAAAACTGGTCTCACCCCAGCCATCGATTCCCGCTTTGCCCCGCAGTCACAACCCCCTGCCGAAGACTTGGCCAAATTTGTTCAGCGCTGCCACAGTCTTGATTGTCATCGTGTGGCCGAGGAACTTTTGGAAATCATCGATGGTGCTGACAACGACAAGCACGTTCAGGTGCGTGCGCCTGCAGCGGCTGGTCCTTTCTCCCATCACCTTTTGTTGCTGCCTTGAAACCGGCACCCTCTTAAATCCATCGGTGGTTCTGCTGGCTCCTCACAACACAGCGCGCTCTTCATGTTGGGCTGGCACTTTCCACTTCGGGCATTGTCGGCATTCGCTCGTGCCTCGAGTGCATGCGTGCAACATTGGTGGTACGTTTGGGGTCGTATCTGCCCAGGGCTTGGAACGCTCAGCCATTCACGCTTGTTTTTATTTCTTCTCCTTGCAATGTCTTCATATGTTACATCGTCTTGCAGGAGCTGCAACAAGACGAGAGCCGCGCTATTCGAGCTAAATCGCAAAAGCTTCTCAAGGCAATCGAGGGCACGGCCACCGCCGGGAGCACCCCTGCGGCCACTGTTTCTGATGCTGCAGTCCCTGTCGGCGGAGGGGCCGACCTCTTGGATCTCGACCTGGTGGGTCTTGCCATCACGCGCAGTTTCTTTCGTGCACACTGCAGGTCTTGCTGAGTCTTGTGGTCGCGGGTCGATGCATAATTTTAGGGGGGTGCACCTGCTCCGGTTGCCGCCGGTCAGGAAGGCGGATTTGACCCACTGTCAGACTTTTTGGGTGGTGCGACTCCAGCCACCGAGGTGGCTGCTGCGGCTCCTACTGCCTCTTCCACAGGTGGTGGCATGTTTGCTGGAATGGGCATGGCGGATCAGGGGGCACAGTCGTCGCCTGCAACTTCAACCGGAGGCATGAGCTCCATGTTTTCCAACATGAATTTGGCCGGCAATTCGTCGGCGGCGCCATCCGTGGCGCCTGCGTCTAGCAGTGACGGCGATCTGCTGGCGGGTTTTGGTGGCGATGTTGCGACGGCCACACCTGCCGCAGCCCCCGCCAGCGGCGGCTCCATGTTTAGCGGTATGAACCTGGGTGGCAGCAGCAGCGGCGGCGGCAGTGATGCCGTCCCTTCGAGCACTACCCCCACCTCCAATTCCATGTGCGTGCCTTGCCAAACCAGTGCATCACCCAAGCCTGATTTGGGTGCTCTTTGAAGCCTGTTCCCCCTTTTGCTTGCATTTTGTGCGTTCAGGCTTGGTTCTCATGAAAGCATGTATGTCGCATGTGTAGGCAAGGCGATCTGATGTCCTTGGGCATGGGTTCCACAACCACCACGAGTACAGCGGGTGCGGCAAACCAAGACAGTCTGCTCGGCGACCTTCTCGGTGGCAGCTCTGCTGGGCCCGTGGTCCCGCAGGCAGGTTCGGCCACGGGTAGTTTGTTGGACCCCATGGGCGGGCTCATGGCCCCGCAGCAGTCGACAGCCCCGCAAAATATGGGCATGGGCATGGGCATGGGCATGGGTATGGGCAACATGGGTATGGGCATGGGCATGCAACAGCAAGCCGGCATGGGCTATGGCTACATGGCTCAGCAACCTCAACAGCCCATGCAGCAGGGTTACGGCAATGGCATGTCCATGATGTACGGTGGGGGCATGATGGGTGCACCCAACTCGGGTGGTATGGCCAATGGGGCTTCCTTCAGCTTTGTCAACAACAACCCGAGTCGCACGGCCGCGCCAGCGCCCAAGAAGGATGCTTTTGACTTTGTAGCCGACACCATCGGCACACGCAAGTAAAGCCTTTCTGAGACAACTTTTTGGATGCATATGCCCACCTCCTGTTTTTGATGTGACGTTGCCAGCCGCGGATCACATGTTTTCTCCTCTCAGTGTGACTCGTGATTGCAGCTCAATTTTGATAACGGTGCTCGGTCCTTGACCAGGCCCCGAGCACGGGGGGGGGGG
>NW_001865083.1:188866-191160 GCF_000002865.3 Monosiga brevicollis MX1
TTTTTTTTTCCCCACTTTGAACACTAAAATTGACATGTGAACAATATGGTATCAACGTTGCTGATGAGCTTTAGCTTTTTCAATGCCCCTGGAAAGCAGGTTCTCTACTTTGGGAGAATCAGAAAAGCGCCGAGACAGGACAACACCATGTCCTGACCTTGAGAACACCATGTCATGTCCTGACCTTGAACTGAGGCAGCGGCGTTCAAAAGGCGTGATCGGAATGAAAGTCGTTGACGTAAGAGGCTGCTGCACGGCTCACTTCGCCGGCATGTTGTTGGAGGCCCACGGAAATGGCGGTAAGACCTTGCGCCAGCGCGGGTTCTGGAACCGAGGCCAATTCCTCATTTGCTTGGATCAGACGGCTGCGGCATTCATCCAGAAGATCGGACAAAACGTTGTATTGGATCACCAGGCGACAGATGAGGCTGGGCTGAGCCCCCATCCACGATTCCCCAGGAACGATAGTCATGAGATCATGGCGCTCTTGGCGGCTGCATTCAGTGAAGAGCTTGCTGACCACACACGATAATCGCCCTTCCTCAAGGTTGCGCATGGGGCTGCGCCCCGACGAGCCGGGCTCGGCCACAAACTCGTTGACATCTGCCAAAATCTACCAAACCCAGAGAAGTGGCACCGAGATGAGCACTCGAGCATCAGGACTGCACACCAAGTCAAAATGAATGTGTGTGTGTGTGCGTGTGTGTGAAGCATGTGTCGAGTCGTGGAGGGGTGACGGCAAGGCTGGTGGGGATCACAAATCTGACATTGAATCGCACGTGCGACGCTTGCGACACAATACTTACAAAAGCAACAAAAGCAACAAAAGCAACAAAAACAACAAAAACAACAAAAGAGAGAGAGGAAAAAAAAAAAAAAAAAAAAAAAAAGAGCAAAACAACACGAGAAAGGAGTCACAGGGCAGGTCAGGCTTCTGGGATTCGGGGCTGGGTGGTGTTTGTGCGCTTGTGCATCGGACAGCTGGAGAGCGTCGCTTGTGTGGAGCTGGGATGAGATGTGAGAGAACGTGGCGCTGGACTGCAGCTCGTTCGGGGGTCTCTACAGACCTTGAAAACGGCTCCAAATTGTTGGGCGGCTGCAATGACCTGAGGGTGGGGCGTGCCTTGGGATGTCAGGGCGGCACCGACAGAGAGGGGAAGTACAAAGCGCAGCTGCGCTGTCAAGTGGAGAATAGACTCGACAGCTTCCACGACGGCTGCATCTGATTCCCACGCATGCATGCGCCAGCCCAACATGTCCTCAAATTGGTACGAGGCGGCGGTGAGGGCAACGTCTTCGATGACCTGGCTCAAGGCGGCAGCGCTTGTGGTTGGCAATTCACGAGCCACCTCCATGAAGAGTCGGTTGGCACTGGCATGCAAGCAGTCGGACAAGACAACGGCGTAGCTCTTGGAGAGCTCTTTGGAAGAGTACATGGAGGGACCGCGCAACACTTTGGTGCGAACGTGCTCCAGGGCCACGTTGACGGTCGGGCAATTGCGCCGGCGCACCGATGCATCCATCACATCGTCCTAAGGAGCCCAGTAAAAAAAAAAAAACAAACATGGCGCAATTGCAATGTCCAGGGATCCAGTAAAACCATGAGCCGGCGTCGGAGACTCCTGGCAGGGGATGACACACGCACAAGCAGAGAAACTGCACAACGGAGCGCACTGACTTGGATGAGCATAAAGAGGTGCAGCAGTTCAACAGCTGCAGCCGTAGTAATGACAGCGTCCCGGTCGACAAGAGCTAGAGGTGTCTCAACGTCGGGTTGCGCTTGCAGAAGCACGAGCTGAGCACTGAGGTTGTGACGCTGGCGCGAGCGAGCAATGTTGAGAATGCTGGCGACACCTCGTTTCCACAACAGGTGATCGTGGCGGCGGTGTAGCGTAGCCAGGGTCTCATTGATGATGGCATCGACCACGTTGAGCTGTTCACCGACCAGTGCGTTGCAAACGGGAGTCGTCCGCGGCTCAAAGGAGCTGGCCGCTTGCAGGTTGTGTGTGATTGTGCGTTGTTGGCCCCGCTGGACACTGCTGGCGCGGTTGCGGTCCGACAACGCGGTTGCCGCGACCCAGCTGCTGGCATGCGCAAACCGAGGCAAACGGCGGGCACGCAAGGGATTCCGGATCCCTCGATTAGCCGCACCGCACCACACGGCCCGATCGGCAAGTGGCGCTGCCCTCAACACCCAGCCTCGCGTCCGCAGGCTCAACATCATATCGTTGACCCTGCCCAAATCTTACCCGACGCAACCAGCTACCCCAGGTGGGATAAGAGTGAAAATAGCA
>NW_001865083.1:191702-225827 GCF_000002865.3 Monosiga brevicollis MX1
GAGAGAGAGAGAGAGAGAGAGAGAGAGAGAGAGAGAGAGAGAGAGAGAGAGAGAGAGAGAGAGAGAGTTTTGAACTTTTAAGGCCAATCAGGCAGCCAGCCTCACAAGACAGGCAAGCAGCGGGATACGTTACAAGGCAACAGGGAAAGAGAGGCATTGGGCGTTGGCTCATTCGCACATTAGATAAAAGAAAGCGGGCACGGGAGAAGGTGCTGACCATCAATTGCAGGTTGCAGAGAAGGGCCGCGGTCGATCAAGCAGTAAGGCTTGATGACTTGGGGATAATAATGGCGACGAGAACAATCACACGAAAGAGAGGGAGAGAAAAGACGTCTACAGCTCAGTCAAAGAAAAGCGCAAAGAGAGTACTATCTACGCAGGACCATGGGGCAGAGCAGCACCGCACGTATCTCGGTCCTGATTCCAGCACTCAGGGTGCCACGTAAAAAAAAAAAAAAAAGACAACAACAAAACAAATCGAACAAGCAAACCAAAGCAAACCAAAACTCGAAAGGATGCTGTTACAAGATGCCCCTTGGCGAACACACACACGCGCACACACACGCACACACACTTTGCCAGTTGCTTAGCGTGCTCCACTCGCCTGGAGGGTAGGACCCAGAAGCATGGCCAATCTCCGCAACTTCATGTCCCACGTCAAGTCGGCGCATGAGACCAGCGCAGCGAGCGAAACCACACCGTCACAATGGGAAATGAACACCTGTGGGCCATCTGCTGCTAACAAAACAAAACGAGTTCGTGAACGGATGGAGCAGAGCCAAGCTGCTGATAGCATGGCTTCTGTCTTGCCCACTGCAAGAAAAAAAGAAAGAAGAAAAGAAAAAAGAAGGGGGGGGGGTTGGCTCTTGGTCAAGGGGGCAACACAAGCCCCGACAGACGGAACAAGGGTGATACACCCCAACCATCCTTCATTTACGAAGATTCGGCACCCAGATCGAGGGGCAAGGCAGCATTGGTCAGGCCGGGACGCATGGTGCTCGTCAATTGATCCGAAGCTGGACCAGCACTTCCGGCGTGTTCTGATCGCGGCGGCGACGCGCTGACTGATCGCTCCATCTGCACCTTGGCACCCAAATCCGCCAGACGGCGGCTCACATTGTGCATGGAGCGCTCCTGCATGGTGGTTTGCTCACCGCGCTGGAATGCACGCATGGTGGTATTGCGCAGCTGGAGCTGCGAGTGCATGTCGTCCAGCATACGCGTCTGCTCACGGCGCAAACGGTCCTCCAATGTTCGGCGATGGGTGCTCAAGCGCGCATTCTCCGCCTCCACGGCCTGTGCCCGCTGCTCGGCAGACATTAGGCGTCGTTCGCGGTCGTGGAGCGTGGCCACCATCTCCTGCTGAGCCGCTTGATCAACGCGCTGTTGCTGCTGCAGCCGATCATGGTCCGCCTTCAAATGCATCAACTGCTCGCGCAGTTGCTTGTTATTGCCCGTCAGCGATGCACTGTTAACCTTTTCTCGATTGGCTACCGCCCGCTGTGCATCCAGCTGCCGCTCTAGCTCTCGAGCCAGCGCCGCGTGATTGGCTGCCTCGCGACGGCTAGCCTGCCGCAACTGCGCCACCTCCCGTTGCAACTCTTCGTTGGCCAAACGCAAACGCACAGCCTCGTCCTTCAAACTCTGCACGTCCGCCTGTGCGTGACGTGCTGTCTCCTGCGCCAGTGCCAGTGCCTTGAGCTGCTCCTCCGCAGTCGCCATTTGCTCAGATAGCGCTCGGGTCTGTGCCTCAAAAGCGGCGCCATCATCCTGCGCCGTCGCCAAGTCCTGCCGCGCTGCTTCCAATGCCGCCGTGCACTGTTGCAGCTCTCGGCTGACCGGCTCCAAGCTGGCCACGGTCGCCGAGAGCTCAGATTGCAGTTGTGCAGCTCGCTCTTCGAGCTCAGCCACGCGCGAGCCCGCTGCTGTCGCCTCACGGCGCGCCGTCGCTAGCGCTGCCGTCGTAGACGCCAGTTCCTCCTCTCGCTGTCGAACCAAACCCCGAGCTTCCTCCGTACGACGTTCAGCCTCGCGCACTTTGTTTCGCGCCGCTTGCGTTGCTTCGCGAGCGTCTGCCAGCTCAGCGCGCAACGCGCCCATCTGCTCGTCAAATGTTGCTCTTTCCGCCTCAAACCCGTGGCGCACCGTCTCTAGCATGGCCTGGGCTTCCCCTGCTTCGTCGCGGGCATGCGTTAGGTGCTGCTGCAGCTCATTCTGAACCGACTGAAGGCGAGCTGCCAAGGCGGCGTTTTCCTCTCGGCTTTCCATCAACTGTCTCTCCAGTGCCACCCGCTCGCGCTGCTGAGCCTGTTGCTCCTGCTGCTGCGCCACGATGGCACTCTCGTCCAAAACTGGTGGTGCGTGAAGGCGATCACGCAACTCGCTGACCTCGGCCATAGCCGCATCTCGCTTGGCCTGAGCGGTTGTTGCTTGCTGCTCGGCCCGTTGCAGCTGCGCAGTCATCTTGGTGGTCGCCAAGGCCAATTGGCGCAGCTTCTGGGCTGGCTGTGTCAGCGTTGCAAAAGCAGACATCTCATCCTTTGGCAGGCCTCGCCATGCGCGATCAATCAGGCGCTCATGCTCAGCCAATGCCTCGCGATGGGCACCGTCCTCACTGCGCGCAGCTCGCAATTGCTGTTGAAGCTCGACCACCTCCTTTTCGTATTGCTCCTGTTGGGTGGTGCGGTCACGATTCAGAGCGTCTAACATGCCCGCGCGCTCGGCCGCCGTGGTAGCCAAGCGATTCTCGGTGGAGCGCAGCTGACGAGCCAGCTGGTCACGCTCTTCGGTCAAGCGGTTGATTTGCTCCTGTTGTGCCGCATCATTCACACGGCGCTGATCGCGCTCTCGCGTCACGTCCGCTAGGAGTGTGCGGTTGGCGTCGTCCTGGTCCGCGCGATGACGCAGATAATCAAGTTCTTGCGTTCGGTTCTCCAGCAAGATTGCTTTGGTCCGAGCTTCTTCAGCAAGCGCCCGGTTTTGCTCTTGCAAGCGCGCACGCTCATTGCCCATGTCTCGGAACTCTTCGGTGCGCTGCAGGCGCAAACGATTGAGCTCTTCCTCCAACTCGTTGACCTGGTCCTCAAAGCGCTGCACCCCCGATGTAAAGGTACTGCGCTCTTGCTCAAAGCTGTCGCGAATGGCCTCAAGCTCTTGGTCCTTGGCGGCGAGCGCCAGGCGCAGTGCCATGGCGTTGTGCTCGGCCGCTTCGATATCTTGCAGGTACTGGGCGTGGTCTGCCTCAGCTTGAATACGGTCCATGTTGCGGGCTTCACGTAACTTGGCCAATTCACCCTCTAGTCGTAGCTGCAAAAAGCAAGAAGAAACATGAGAGCAGAGCCCAACACCAACATCGAATCGGTGAATTTTTTTCTCTTTTTCTTTTCCATACAAGGCAGCGATTTCCCTTTGTCCCGTGGCAGTCACCGCAAGACCACTGTTCCCAAACTGACCTGCTCTTTTTGATGACGTTCTGTAAGCGCGGCCCGCTCTTGAGCAAACCGTTGTCGCTCAGTCTCCAAGTCCAACTCGAAGCGGCGCAAGCGTTCCAAGGCCTCGCGTTCGCGTTCCTTGTACTCCTCCGTCGCTTGTTGCTCGACAGCCGACTTGTCGTAGATCTCACGCAGCTCACGCAACGTGCGCTCCAGCTCGGCCTCGTGGTTCTCGTGAATTTCAGCGATGACAAGGCTATGCTCCTGCTGCAAACGGGCAAGGTTTTCCTCGTGATGCGCGTGAGCCTGGCGTAGCTCTGCCTGTAACCGGTCGACTTGCTGCTGGTTGTTATTGAGCTCAATTTCATACTGGCGCAGCTGCTCCAGGATGCGTTCAATTCGGTCCTGATGTGACGCATCGTTGTCCGTGGCAAAGCGCTGAGCACCGGCCAGATCTGATTCGTGCCGGCGTTGCTCCACCAGCAATGCTTCCTTCAAAGTTTGCATCTCCGCCTAGGGGATGCGCAAGAGGTAAGCAGGTCAGCATCAGCATAGAATAGCAACCACGCAAGTCCAAGGTGTGAAAGTTAGAAAGGCAACGGCAAAAGAAACAAAAACTTGACAATGCGAAAAGGAAAATTTCAAAGCTACCGACCTCAAATTCGGCCTCCATTTCCAGCACGCGGGCATGGTTGTCCTCGGCAGCTTCCTGCAGGCGCACAATGTTGTTTTCAGCGAGGACGAGGTCCTCTTGAAGCGCATCGCGCTCTGCGGCGAGGCGCTCCATCTCCAGTTGCTGCTGTTCTCGCTCCGCCTGCAACCGTTGGGTGTCAGTCAGTTCCGTTTCCTTATTGAGGGACCGTGCCGCACGGAGTTGCTGCTCCAAGTTTTGCACTTCTTGTTGATGGCGCGAGCGCTCATTTCGCAACTGTTCCCTCAAGGCACCGACGTCAGCGGCGCTGCGCTGAATGATATCCTCCATCTGCCGAGCGACGAGGTGGGAGGAGGCAAGATGCCCGCTTGCTACATTCCCCGGAGCCGCAAAGGATCGCTCGCGCGCCTCCCCACTAGTTGGTGCGTTAGTGCCATGCATGGCAGAAGTGGCATTAGGTGAGAGATTGAGAAGCTAGGATTCTTTTGGAGAGGAAAGAAGGCGGACTCTTTAGGGCGAGTCCAGCTCAGAGAATTGAGAATTGTGGGGGTGAGAAGCAAATGAAGGTACCTCATTTTGGAGCGGTTCAAGCTTGAGTCGAGGCCATGTGCAGCTTCCAGTTGCATCAGGCTACGCGCATGTTCAAATGAGCATCAAATCACATTAGACGAACGGGTGTGTTTTTTTTGTGCGGCAGAGATGGGCCTTGATCGTACCGAGCAGAAAGTTGACGATTCTCATCGCGCAAGGATCGAATGGTATCTTGGGCTTCCGACTCGCTGCGCTGGAGTTTTTTGCGTTGGGCTGACAGGGCGGCATGATCGCGGTGCAAGTCTCCCTGGTGGCGCGAATAGGCGTCGTCTTGTTGGCGTTGGTGTTGAGCGCGGAGTTGATCGACTTCAAACAAACGGTCTTGGGTGCCTTGCTCGGCATTTTCGAGCTGAGTTTGAAGACGACGAATAGCAGGGGCAATCTGATCTTGGCGATGAAGACGCAGAAGCGAGCGAGATTGCTCCAAATCGGGACGCATGCGATCGAGTTCCCGGCCCTGCTGGTCGACGCGTTGTTCAAACTCTGTGCACAAGGCAAAGAGCGTGTTCACCTGTTTCCAGGTGGAGGCGTTGGGGGAGCAGTCGTGAGCTTGCAGGTAATCAATGACTTTCTGCATGTTCTGCTCCGTTTTGCGGTCTTGGGCGCGGCGGGCAGTGGCCAGGACGGGGGCGCCGGTGCGACGGGCCTTCTTGTCTGTGTTGGGTCGATGTGGGTGTTGGGCTCGTGAGCGTGCCTGGCATTCGTGGAGCCAAGCGTTCTCTTCCTCCAAAGCCTGCATGCGCTCGGCAACGACTGCACTTGGGGCTGCGCTCGGGGCAGCAGAAGCGGTATGGCCCTCGGCTGCAGCTGGGCCAGCACCAGAGGGTGTAATGACAGACAAGGCGCTGCCTCGTCGCTCGAGGGGAGGCCCAACATCGCCGCTGGCCATGAAAGAGCCGCGACGAGAAAGAGGGGCACCAGCTGGGCGGAAGGGCGGGCGTTGGCTGTTTGGCACTGAGGGAGCACCACTTGACGAGGCAGTGCCCGAGCCACGCCGACTGCCCGGCCTATGTGCATCACCTTCTCCAGATGACGTGGGGCGGTGATTCATCTGCTGGGCCTGTTCAAGTTCGGCCTGGAATCGCTCCTCCGCTTCCTCCAGAAGCGCATGAAGCTCATTTACTTCTTGGCCAAGTGCAATGTTTTCGTCGCGTGCACGCTCAAGTTGTCGTTCCAGCTCGGCCATGTCAGCAGCACTGGCATTGGTGGTGGCGTGAGTTGCGGCAATGTCGGCTTCCAGAGCGAGCAGCTCATCTCGAAGGTCAACGTTTTCAGCCTGCAGGGCAGCCTCACGATTGACCAAGGACGCTCGACGTTTAGCTTCAGACAGTTGGGCCTCTAAGCGCGCGACTTGCTCTTGTAATTGGATGACTTGTGCAGACTGGCCCTCTACCGAGCGATTTAAAAACGGAGGGGAGGTGGGAGGCATGACGTGAGCTTGCCGGTGCAGGTGGGCTACAGGAGGCAAAGGCCTCGACAACAGCGCGCAAGGGGTTAGAAGAGGCCACATGCTCTCACCTGCGGTGGAGGGACGCGAGGTCTGTTGCTGAGCTTCACGGAGAGGGACATTGACAGGTTGCTCCACTGGTGCTTGCTCAAGCTCAGCAATGCGTGCCAACAAGGCATCGTTGTCTTGTTGGGCGTGGTGCAGTTCGCGTTGATGCTCACGGGTTACGAGCTCGAGCTGTTCGCGCAGCTCATTAATGGCTGCAGGATCGACGGTCTCGTTTGCTAATTGCTCGTTGAGCGTGCGTAGTTCCGCGTTTTCGCGTTTGGTGCTTTCGAGCTCTAGCCGCATGTCTTCAATCATCTCGGTCATTCCCGCAACGCTCGAGAGGGAGTACCGAGAGCCGGTTTCCGAGTTTTCACCCAGAGCATCATTAAGAGCGTCAATCTCCCGCTCGTGCTCCTCCTGCATTTTCTCAAGCTCTTGCTGCAGTCTCAAAACCTACAAAGGAAGTCAGTTGAGAGGGTACAGTGTTTGAGGGTTGATCGATAAAAAAAAGATAGACAGGTAAATGTGCGAGTGTGTGTGTGAGTGTGTGTGAGGAGAGGGAAGAGAGGCGAGACGGAGAAGCAGAAGAAGCAAGAGAAGGGAGAGAGAGAGAGAGAGCTCAGTGTTCTCCAAATGGAGTACAAAAAGGAAGGGGAGACGGAACGGTTGGGGGCAAAAGGGGACAAGAGGTACCTGTTTGTAGAGATTATCAGCTGGATGAGGGCCGGAGTAATGTTTTGTGGCATCTTCAAGTTGATCAATCAGGCGCTCTTGCTCGACCTGTAATTCTTTAATCCTAGATTCAGGGGTTTGATGACGCCGTGAATGACAGATTGGGAAGCAGAAGCGTGGGAGGCTGAGCCAAAAGGCAAGAGGGAAGGGGGCGGATGGGAAAGGGAAAGGGAGAGGGAGAGGGAAGAGAAAGGGGAGGGGGGCACGGCAAAAATGAAAAAAGGACGAAAAGCATATGGGCACAGGCTTACCGGTCAGCTAGAGCAAGATTCTCCTCGCTCGATTCGGCAACCTCCGTGCGCAAGCGCATGCACTCGGCGTTGAGATTCTCATTTTCTTGTTCCAGCTGCAAGCAGGGAGGCGAGCAATGAGGGTGCCGAGCAATGAGGAGGGAGTGACGGCAGAGATTGTGGAGTTGCTGCGGGGAGTGCGAGTCTTCGTTTTACCTGTTCATATTTGTCATGAAGCTCGCGGTACTGTTCAAAGGCGACGGCTCGAATGTTCTGCTCGTGGTCTTGGCTGTGATCCAAGGAATGCCGGCGCAAGGGCTGTGGGGGCGAGAGAGTAGGGTTTACTTGGAGGTGAAGGGGTTTGGGCAAAGGGCGAAGCAGCGCTGCGAGCAAGAAGAGCGTACCACGTGAATGTGTCCTTCAATATTATTATGGGTGCCAGGGTGAGCTCCATTGGATTTGCCGGCCGAGGCTGAGGCCGATGCAAAGTGCGGGGTCTAATGTGGCGGATGTCATCAAGCCGCAAACGCGTGAGAGCGTGCATGTCACTTGTGTGTGTGCGTGCGTGTGTGTGTGTGTGTGTGTGTGTGTGGTTGAAGACGGGCAAGGAGGGAGGGTTGCGAGCAACGCGTGTCAGTGGAGCGAGGGGCAAGCGGTTGGGGGCTGGTACCTGGGTGGGTTGATCTTCAAAATCAAAGTCGTCGTCGTCGTTTTCGTAATCCTGGCCAGCGCTACCGTTTCCCGGGTAGCCGTTGTGGGGGACGGAGTGACGGGGAAAGGCAGGGGCCTCGGCAAAATCAGCCTGATCAAAAGTGTCGTCAACCAGACCGGCGGCCTGATCGGCGAAGCGTTGCGCCATGGCGAGCTATTGGGCTGGATTAGGTGCCAAGCTGAGGTTGAGGTCTCCGTGTAGTGGAAAGGAGGTCAGAAAGGTGGGTCGAGCCTGTTAGCCTAGGGGAAGAGGAGGGGAAGGACGAGGACGGAGAACGGGTCGAAAAAAAAAAAAAAAGTCGGATAAGCGCTTAGGCAAGCTGTGGGCGCGGTGGAGAGGCGTGAATGCAGGCAGAGGAGGAGGGAGGAAGAGGAGGAGGGAGGAAGAGGAGGAGCAGGAGGTGGTGGAGGTGGAGAGAGGGAGAAAGAGGAGGAAGAGGAGGAAGAGGAGGAAGAGGAGGACGAGGTTGAGGTGGGTTAATGTGATGTGCAGGTCGAGCGCGATGGCCAGCGGATAGTGTAGCAAGGCGTGTGTGCGAGCGCGAAAGAGTGAGAAGTTTTGATTCAGTCGTGAGTCGTGAGGCGTGCGTCGCGAGGCGTGAGGCGTGAGTCGTGAGGCGTGAGGTGTGAGGCGCGAGGCGCGAGTCGTGAGGCGTGAGGCGTGAGGCGTGAGGCGTGAGAGTATCCATCTATCTGGACGACCATCGCATCGGTGTGTGTAACGTAACGGATCCGGTGGCACTGGAGCACGAGGTCTGATTCAAACCCACCTCAACGAATGCAGCAACTGCTCACGGCTGCCCAACCCCAACCAGCTCCAACACTAGCAAACCTCTGTCGAGATCAAAGCCAGAAACGCGCCACACAGAGAAAAGCGGCAGCACAGGTCTGGCCACTGAACGGGTCGGACACTGCCGCTGCCGCCCGACCAACCGCGCTCGGAAACTAGAGAGAGAGATAGCTTGAGAGAGAGAGAGAGAGAGAGAGAGAGAGAGAGAGAGAGAGAGAGAGAGCTTGAGAGAGAGAGAGAGCTTGAGAGAGAGCTTGAGAGAGAGAGAGACAGAGACAGAGAGAGAGAGAGAGAGAGACAGAGCACACACAAAAAAAAAAAAAACGGTAAGCAGCAAAAACTGGTGTTTTGAACATAATCCGATAAAAGAAACAGTTCATGCTTCTAATTCAAGAGAAGATGCAGATACTATAAAGAAACCAATTTTACGACGGGTAGTATAAAGCTGAATTTGAGTAGACGCGATCCGTTAAAAAAAAGTATACGCTCGAGTTTCGATTTGCATGGTTGTCCTTTAGGGCCAGAGCCGAGCTACCTATGGGGGTGCCTGGGTCATTTGGGGAGTGTCCCGTCTCATGCAGCCTCCCAAGTCAATTGGCGCAACGGTCGCCGAGTTATTGTGGCCTCAAATAGGCTGCTGGGTCGTGCCATCGCTGAGAAACTCTGTCAAAAACTCTCCTTCGGAACCCTTGTACTTGTTCGCAATGTGGGCCGCCAGATAGCCATCCCTCATGTCATTGTGGATGAACGGCACCTCGGACAGAGCCTTTGCTTCCAGCAAGAGGCCGTCCATGTTGAGATCGGCACCCAAGTTGGGCGCGGGGTCATCGTCATTGCATCGCAGGTTGATGTCGACCGGGTCGCTGCTGCTTGTGGCGTTCAGACGGACCACGCCCGGGCGCGCCGCGCTAAACTCAAAGTGGAACACACCAGAGATGTTCTTGACAGCCTTGTCCATGCTCTTGGCCACATCAACATCTCCCAATTGATCCATCGCACAGCTGAACCAGGCTTGCAGGTCGAAGATGCGGTGCTGTCCTCCACTGCGGCCATCATGTCACGCGGGGTCCAGACATCTCGTTGTTTGATGCGGCATTTGATCAAGCCAAAGTAGGCGTCGCAAATGTTCTTCGTGTGGCCAGAGACCATAAAGTGCAGCTTGATGGTGTCGTTCAAGCCCACCATGACCCGCCATGCCAAATAGGCCATGACAAACCTGTTCTTGTTCTGGTCCGTGGCCAGTCCAGGGTTCGCAGGTGGAGGCAGCTCCTGCTCATCATCGTTGTCCATGGGCCCCAGGACGGGCTCCAGGGGTTGCTCCGGAATAATGCCCAACATCTCCTCGGGATTTGCGTCGTCCAGGTCGTCCAGGTCGTGCGTGAGAAGGGGGGGCGGGGGGCGGGGGGGGCTCCGAGTCCATCACGCTGACACTTCTGTCTGACTCCTCTCACTGGAATGTCAGACAAAATACTGACGTCGACGATGGATCGCCGACAAATGTCAGAAATAATGAACAGTTGGGCTCGAGTTTACACGGGGGCCGTTGTACAATCCCCCTCCAATTTCAACATTCAGATAGTGTTATTATACACATACCTCTCTTATGTATAAACATCTGACATTGGTATTCTCTGACAAATGGTGCGTGCGCTGAACTGGAAGCAGAAACACACACACACACACACACACCTCTTGCCCGCCCCCACACACAGGAGTTCCTTTCCCACACGTACGTGTCCTTTTGCCACACGCATCTGTAGTTTGGTATGAGTAATAACATTAAAACTATCACACGTGTAGGTATGGCCTGTCACACACACACCACACACACATTTTTTTTTTTTTGAACGGTAACTGCGCGCTGCTGCTCGCTGCTCGCTGCGCGCTGCTCGCTGGTGGTGCTGGTGATGCTGGTGGTAGTAGTGGTGGTGAGGGTGGCTAGGGTGCTCCTTCTACCTCTTGTTCCCTCTTCCTCCTCCCTCTTCTCTGCCTCCCACTTCCCGTCCTCCTGTTCCACCTTCGTCTTCTGGGTGGTCCTTTTCCGTGTTCGTGTTGGCGTTGGCTGCTCCCTTCCCTCACCTCACCTCACCTCACCTTCCCTCACCTCACCTCACCCCGGTCTTTTCGTCTCTTCTGACGGATCAATTGGCGTCGTGTGTAGGGCGCGCATGCGCAGTACCAAACGGCAAATGTTCCAAGCGGACCCGAGCACCGGCGTGTAGGCCACGCGAGCCGTGCGCGCATACAACATACCATACACACAGTGGGGCGCCCCACTGGGGTCCACCGCTGACCCGGACATCCCGACAACGGCGTCCTGATCAGATTGGCAATCTCGCAACACGGACAATAATAAGAAGCAGCGCATTGCTCTACGAAGCAGCGCATTGCTATATCATTATCCTGATTGTCGTCAGCCCAGTCGTTCCTCTTAAAAACGTTGATCATGTCCGGGTCATCAGCCGTTGAAGATCTGGCGCTGGCCCTCGCCGTTGCTTTTTCCATCATCATCCTAGGCTACGCCCTTCGCTTCTTCAAGGTGCTGTCCCCTCTGCATTCCCAATCCTCAAACGCCTCCAGCCCCAACGCCCGACCTTACAACCCCATCTACGTCCACGTGCCACCTCATCCTCCCACTGCACGCTTCACACAGATTCTCACGGCCGCCCATTCCACGGGCATTGGTCGCTTCTGCACCTGGGTGGCCCTGCCTGCCTTTGTCTTCAATGCCCTCATCAACTTGGACTTTTCTGGCCTTGACCTCAACTTTTTCTACGCCTTTCTCATCGCCAAAGGTCGGCCTTTGACCCGATTCAGGGCTCAGTGGCAGACTCCTTCCCATTTCTCACCCCAGCATATTACACTGTCACTCAGGAGCCGTCGCCATCATTGTCATTGCTGCCTCCCTGCTCTTTGATCGCAACCAACCCGCCCCCCTGGCTGCTGCTTGCATGCGAGCCGTCATGTGTACCTTTTCTAATGACTATGCCCTCGGCGTCCCCGTCATCGACGCCATCTATCCCAACCCCAAAGTATGCCCCTGCTGCTCATCCACCCCTTTCTTCTCCGCCGCCGTAGTGGCGAATGCAGTTCCAACCCTACCAGGTCTCACTTACTCTCTTGATTCCGCGTCTCACTACGCTTTTAGACGCAATCATACCTCATGCTGGTGGCCCCCGTGTCGCTCCTCATCATCAACCCGATTTGCTTTGTGCGTCTCTGCTGCTTCCATCCATCCATACATCTATCCATCCATCCATCCATCCATCCATGCGTTCATACAGACAAGCAGACAAACGGGCAGGCAGACCGAGACGAACACACAAACATACCCTCTCTCTTTTATTTCGTTGCCGCAACCCAAAACCAGTCACGCATCTCACAGGTGACACGCCGTCTGCCTTGTTTCTCATCCAATGTCAACGCCCGCACGTCAGGTACTGATGGAAATCAGCGCCATTCGGAATGGGTTGCGAGACCCTCCGCGCAAAAGATCCCCTCGGAAAAAGAAGTCCCGAACCAGATCGAGTTCCGTCGCCGGCGAGGCCGTCGAGCTGGAGGATCGCACCCCGTCAACCGTCCTCTCCCCTGCCGACTCGGCATCTGCTCTATCATTCGCCGAAGCATCTCGTCCTCACGCCATCAGCCAAACTTCCGCCGACGTCGAACTCGATGCCAGCGGTCTACCCTCCCCCGTGCCTGTGGATGCTTACCCACTCGACCCTGGATCTGAGCCTGAATTGGAAAGTGATGTTGAAGACAATTTAAATGACAGCGGCGAGCAGGGCCGTCCCACCTTTAGCCTGGGACGCACGATTATCAAGGTCCTGCTTAAACCCGTCATCAGTAGCGTCATCATCGGCTTGGCCCTCAACTATAGCCTTCTGGGCTACAGCAGTGTCCCTCTCTATGTCGACAAGGTCACAAGCAAACTCGGCATAGTATGTCCAACCTGCCCCGGTCACATCGCACCGTCTTTGCTGCAATCTTGCGGTCCGCCACCTTTTCTTCTCATCTGCACGATTTCCCACCACCCACTTCCTTTTTCTCCGTTTTCTTTTCCCCGCAGGCTTTTGGTGGGCCAGCCCTTTTAAACCTCGGCGGCAACATGCAGGGCAAACTCCGCTCCATCGGAGGCAAGGGCCTTCTCACAACCGCTCTTCTAATTTGCGCCAAGCTGTTTCTCTTGCCTATTTTGGCCGCCACCCTCCTCCAGTCTTTTCACTCGGCCTCCATCACGCAGTCCGATGGCACCGAGGTGTCCCTCTCTGTTTTCGCCTACATCATGGGTACTCTGCCCACCGCAACCGCCGTCTTCATGCTGGCCTCGGACTTTGGCATCCTCGTCCAAGAAGCTACCGCCACTGTCCTCCTATGCACCATTGCCTCAGCACCCGTCATGCTGGTCTCGACAGCCATTGCTAGCATCTCCATTCAAGGTCCTGAAAATTATCAGGACTTGCTCGAAAGAGTTTCTGAGGACGTGGGTCTCATATCCACCCTTGGTGCCCTTTACCTTCTCATCATTCACGTGGTCGCCCCCAAGGTCAACGCGGGCCATCGCCTCCACATTCCAGCTCTAACTGTCAGCGCCATCGGCCTTGGCATCAGCCTTCAAACGTGCAAGCTCTCCACTGGCGACTTTCGCGTACGTTTGGGAAGAACTTGACGCAAAGAGAGGCAGATCAGAAAAGCAGAATGCGGTCAGAAAACAGGAAGGAAAAAAAAAAAAAAATAAAACACTTCAGCGCTGGCATCGCATATTCTTACAGCCCTTTTTGTGTCGTCTGGCGTCCTCATTTATTTTCATCTTCAGCTGCGATATGTTATTATTTGGCTCTTTGCTTCTGGTTTGCGAGCAGCCGTGCTCACCTCAACCTTGACCATGTCCCTTGGCCTCACTCTCAAAGAGCGCTACACTCGCGGGTACGCCTACTGCTGGACCGACCCTGTTTTGCATTAGACACACCATGGTGCCCGTGGACCATTCTCGCACACCAGACTCGTCGCCTGTTGTCGGTGTGATGACCCCCGTTCCCCTGCTTTTTTCTCTTCCTTTTTCATTTTGTCTACAGGCAACAGCGAGCAGTTGCCGTTCTTGGCGTGCTCATGGCTTGCGCCATGACGGCACTAGCCTGGTGGAGAATGGAGGAACATGAATTTACTTACCAAGATGACCTGCGGGGTGCCAACTGTTGGATTATCAACCGCATGTCGCATAGCCATAACACGGCGCTCATCTTGGACATTGGTGTACAGGCCAGCGTTCTTGCCGTTCTCTCCGTTTCACTGGTTATCATGATTCGGGCCCGCAAAGCTCGACAAGAGCTTGCCCAGAGCGACCTGAGTCATGATCTCTTGGCCTACGATCGGTTGGCCTCCAACTACAGCGTGGCATCCCAGATGGTTGACTATGATGACCAGGAAGCTCTCATGGCCGCGCGAGAAAAGCACGAAGACTATTTGAGCTACCGCGACTTGGTCTTTGTGGCTGTTGAGATTGTTTTTTACTTTATCGAGCTCATGACCCTGCTCTGGATTCTGGCGGGTGGTGTCGAACAAAAAGAGTTTGCACAGGTATGGCCCCGCCATCACCTTAGCTGGATAGGGTTGCAATCTGAGGTTTGACAGTCTCATACAACCCATCCATTGTGTCAACTAGGTTCGCGTCCTGGACGTCTTTTTACTATCGGCTCAAGGTGTGTCTGCAGAAGCAAAGTACTTGCCATCAGGACGACTCGAGGCCGGGTGTCTCGCGCAGCGGCGCTGTTTTTTATGGGTTTGCCCTGACCTTTCTTTTTTGCGGGATTCGCCTTCTTGTAAATCCTTGTATTTAGGCGTCATCTTGTTTGCGGTGTTTGCCACCAAGCATCGCTATACGCTTCCGATGCGCAACCTGTTTCGCCGCATCGGACGGGCCATGGGTCTACAGAAAGAAAGCTACGGCGGCTTCAACTTTGATCGACTTGACCCCACCATCCGTCGTCGCGTCGACAAGTTTTTGGGGCTCCGCGCCGAGTTTGAGCGGGCTTATCCCCTTAAAAGCAGCATCTCCCGCAAGCTGGGCCCCTATGTACGTGGTGCACCATTTGTCAGACAGCGAATAACATCAATCCTCATCCCTTCGCCTTTTCTTTGGTCCAGATGTATTTTACAGCTGCGGATTTGATTTCGTTTTTGGTGCACACCAAATTGGCCGAGAGTCGCGATGAAGCATTGGCGCATGCCATTGAGCTCATCCGCGTCGGCGAATTCGAGGTTGTCACCGGTCGCATCGTGCGCGACGACCCGTCGTTGCGCTGCCGCTTCTTGGACGACGGCAACGAGGTATCCCTGCTCTGCGATGCTTGATCTCCCTATGCCTTTGCTCTTATCTGTTGGTGCCCGAGAGTTTTTTCTTTTTCTTGCTTTCTTTCTTTCTTTCTTTTTTGTTAATGAAGGTACACGCTCCTCTTGCTTGTAGGTGGAAATGACCACGCGGACCGCGACGCTGCGTGAGGCAGCCCGGTAGCAGGATCCGCTACCCTGTACGAGTTTGTTTTCGGGTTGTTCAATGTTCACGTGTGGCGACGGCATGCTGTTCGGCTGAGCCTGCCCTTGTATCTGTCGCTCCCGTGTGTGCGCGCGTGCACGCGAGTGCCGTGCACCATCTCAAATAGGCCGAGATCCGGTTTGCTTCTGCCCTGTTTCTTCAATCTTGATTTGGTTCTTTTGCTGTTGTGTTCCGATTTTTTGCCTTTTCTTTTTTCTTTCTTTTTTTGGAGGAAAGCACGCCCGAGGCGTGCCAAGTGATGATTGTCCACGACGACTACCAAGCTGTCTTGGTCTTGTTTTTTCCACAAGTGGTTCCCACAAAGCATAAGGAGGCCGCTGTCCCAAAATCACACCCACACGCAAGTCCACACAAGTGTCATTTGTCTGTCTGTCTCTTCTTATAGGAAATAAAAGGTCATGATTCAAATTCCATGTACACGAACGCAGACTACAAGACCACTACACAAAACCCCAAAAGGGAAGAAGCGCCATGTTATGATGGCTTGCGCTGTCGAGCTTCTGCCGCCCCCAGTTGATCGTTCTGCCTTTCTCCCTGGCAGCCCGTGGCGGCCCGAATCCGTGATATTGTGTGGCAGTGTCGATAGCGGGGATTCAATTTGTGCAAGGTTCGAAACGCCAAGTCTTTGAGCCGGCCTCAGTGCTCACTCAAAAGAAAAGGTGTTTTCCAGTTCCACTGGCCATCGTTGCGGTACCACGCGACCTTGTTGTCAGCCAGACTCGCACCGAGGACATCGAGGTTGCCGTCGTCGTCCAAGTCCGCCGCGTACACCGAGAAAGCGCTATTGGCCGCGGTGGAGATGACAATTTGTTCGGAAAAGGTGCCGCCGCCGTTGTTGCGGTACCATACAAACTGGTTATCGTTGCGGCTGGCGCCGAGGACGTCGAGGTCCCCGTCGAGGTCCAAGTCCGATGCGTACACCGAGATGGCACCACCAGCCGAGGCGGATATGACAATCTTTGCGGAAAATGTGCCGTTGCCGCTGTTGCGATACACGCAATCTGATTGTCATTGACACTGGCGCTGAGGACGTCGTTGTCGCCGTCGCCGTCCAAGTCCGCTGCGTACACCGAGCGGGCACTATTGGCCGCAGTGGTGATGATGTTTTGTGCAGAAAATGTGCCGTTGCCATCATTGCGGTACCACGCAATCTTGTTGTCGTAAGGACTGGCACTGAGGACGTCAAAGTCACCGTCACCGTCCAAATCCGCCGCAAACACTGAGGAAGCGCCTTTGGCGACCGTGGAGATGTTCATCTGTGTGGAAAAGGTGCCATTGCCGTTGTTGCGGTACCATGCAATTTTGTTGTCGGTGTAGCTGGCACTGAGGACGTCAGGATCGCCGTCCAAGTCCAAATCGGCTGCGTACACTGATTGAGCGCCACGGGCTGCGGTGGAGATGACGAGTGGTGCGGTAAAAGAGCCACCGCCGTTGT
The DNA here is from genome assembly GCF_000002865.3 of Monosiga brevicollis MX1. Classification (NCBI taxonomy): domain Eukaryota; class Choanoflagellata; order Craspedida; family Salpingoecidae; genus Monosiga; species Monosiga brevicollis. The sequence continues at coordinate 208,323 of NW_001865083.1, forward strand.
TGGGGTACCACGCAATTTTATTGTCGTCGGTACTGGCGCTGAGCACGTCGAGGTCACCGTCCAAGTCCAAGTCTGCTGCGTACACCGAGTAGGCACCATTGGCCATTAAGGAGATGACGATTTGCGGCGGCGCGCTCCACCACTTGTCAAAAAGGTAGGCGAGGGCGGATTCGACATCAACACCATTGACCACCACCTTTCCCCCAGTCGAGCTGAGCATCACGTCCCCGATCGAGTTGATGTGCAGCGTCCCAGCGTCATCCACCTCAATCGACGGCCCCTGACCCGCCACCACCCCCACACCCAGCGCCCAAACCAGCAGCACCAGCCCCAGGCCTCGACACCGTCCCGACACCGGCCCGACCCACGACAACTCATCATCCTGCAGTGTGTGTGTGGTGGACACAGAAGCGACAAAAAGAATCTGACTAATCACAATAAAAATGATGACAATATTGTCAGAAGAAGAAGAGAAGTTCTCAAGCAAAGCAAGCCATGATCTCTCTCTCTCTCCACACAAGCAAACAAAATCAAAAAAGAGAGAGAAAGAGAGAAAACGAACTCAAAGACTGGGACGTGTTCGGTTCGGTTCGGTTCGGTTCGGTTCGCTTCGGTTCGCTTCGGTTTGCTTCAGTTCAAGTTTGCTTCGGTTTGCTTCAGTTCAAGTTCGCTTCGGTTTGCTTCAGTTCAAGTTCGCTTCGGTTTGCTTCAGTTCAAGTTCGCTTCGGTTTGCTTCAGTTCAAGTTCGCTTCGGTTTGCTTCAGTTCGCTTCGGTTCGGTTCATTCTCACCGCAACTTTGGGTGGTCAGGAGTGACGGTGAGGGATCGGCGGGATGGCACAACACATGGAGCATCATGAGGTGGAGACAAACTACGCGCCTGTGATGTATCCGGACGTGCTGATTATTTGCGCCAAGGTGGAGGAACGCAACGATGCCTTCGCGGCGATTCGCGATCTGCAGCGCGAGCGCCCCGACGCCAACGTGGAAGTGATTGGCGACCTCAATGCCAACCGAGTCTCCCTTGGTGGGAACGAGCTGGTGTATGGTGATCTGCACGTCGCAAACGGCCAGGTGCACGCCCCGTTTTTGGACGCAGAGCGCGTCACGCGCACGAGCTCGCAGCCGCGCGTCGGGGCCATTGGGCTTCGATGGGTCCTGGCCGCTGGCCCCCGACAAGGCCCCGAGTCGGGCGCCGCTGGCGTGGCTACGCTCCTGGCGCGGCTGCGCCCCCGAGCGGCTGTCATGCTGGGCATGTGTGCCGGTCGTCAGCGCAAGTTTTGCCTCGGAGACGTGGTCTGTGCTGGGGCAGCCACCCACATCTTAGAGGGCAAGCGCGAGGGGCAGGGCCTTGTGATGCTGGACCGGCGTCGCATGGAGGACTCGCGTGCCATGAATATCGCTCGCATCGTTGAGCAGAAGAGCCCCAAATTCCGACAACACCTGTGCCCCAGGCCTCCAGGTTTGGCCCGACGGGTCATGTGCGCCGAGTTTGCCAGTGGACCCATGGTTGAGGAGAATGGTTCCATGTGGAAAGACGCCCTCGGACGGAGATGTGATGCCTACGACATGGAAGCATCGGCCCTGTTTACCGCTACAGAGCAATACCAGCAAGTATTTGACCGCCAGTTTTGGAACCTGGGCGTGGTCAAAGGCATCATGGACTTTGGCACCGCTGCTTCTCGTGGTGGCGAGGCACAGCCCACGTGCCCCAATGGCACCAAGGACTCGGCTCTGATTGAGTACCTTTTGGCCCTGCACTTTGACCATGCATCTGCATCCACTGATGAAGCAGCTGCACGTTTTGTGCCCGACAAGGACCAAATTGCCACGCTCGCCGTGCGCAATGCCACGGTCGCCGTCTTTCTCGGCGTGTTGCCTGCCTATTGCCAGCAAGCGTCGCTCAGTGCCAAGCACATTTCTCTCGGTTGCCAATTCAGTGCAGCCAAGCAGGCCGAAAAGGACGCCAGCAACTTGCACAAGGCCTATAAAGATGCACTGATGCAGACCACGGCCGAGGTTGAAGCCGAGAGCAGCGATGGCCACCCCTTGCTCATGGGGCCAGTGCAAGTGACTCAAACGTATGATGCCGTGGGCAAGCAGAAGTTTACTCTCGAAGTCGCCCTCACGACCATTCATGGACTTGATCTACCCGAGGACGTAGCGATGACAGTGCGGACTGCACTGCAAAATGCCAGTGACCAGCAGGTGCCACAGTCCCGAAACTTTGCCGTCAAGGTGATGGCCAGTAGCAATGTGCCAGTTGTGATGCGCGCCTTCTCCACTAGCTCCACAGCCGAGCCAGTCAACGAGTTGGCAGCCACAACCTCAGCAGAGGAGCCCCACCCGAAGCGAGCGCTGTTGATGAAACAAGAGCTCACTTCGGTGTAGAAGCGTGTATCACATCAGATGCTGGTGTACCCCATTTGCACATATGCACTCAGATGTGCACATGACCCCGATGTCCACATGTCAAAGAATTGTACACGTCAATGAGAAAGCCCTTACGCTCGACTTGCTGCTCGGCCCTCGACGCGCCTTGAACCTTGCGTTTTTGACCCTTGACCTGACCTTCGCTTCCCACACCTTGACACTATTTTCCACAAGAGTACAATCCCACGACAGTAGATCCACTTGCATTTGACATACATCCGCATGCGGAAAGCATGACCTATGTAATGGGCAGAGACCAATGTTGACGTCGGGTGCGCCTGTATCCGTCGTGTTCAAGGGTGGATGTATTATACCAATGGCCGTGTCATCTGGGCAGAAGCATTCAAAGTCGATTCATTACAATAGCCTTGCAGACGACGCACTGCCGAAGCAACTGTGGCCATTCGTCATGGCGGTATTCGCGGTCGTTCCGCGGGCTTTTCCCGGTCTTCGCGGCCAGTTCGGTCGCCCTTGCCCTCCATAGGGATGATTAAAACCTTTAAGCACTTGTTCATGTTTTTAATAAAACTTTTACAAATTGTTGATGTTTTTAATAAAACTTTTAAATGTCGATGTTTAAATTCTTTGAATGCTATTTTCCATGTGTGCGGCACTGGCAGGATGCGGCGCTGGATGTGCGCGCTGGTCGTGTTTGCGGGGCAGTTGGTGCTGTTTGGGGCGTTGAGTTTCGCCCTGTTGAGCTGGTTGGATGCGAGTAATGGTGGGTCGGAGGAGCCGGGGGTGGTCGGGCGGGGTGGGCGCCATTGGCATCCGCTGGCTCGTAGCACAGCCGAGGTGGTGGCGCCGCCCACGTTTGAAAGCCCCAGACCCGATGAGCTGCTGCACGGTGCAGGAGCGAGTGATCAAGGCCTCGCTGAAGATCTCTCCCAGATTGCTCGGTTTGTGCTGGGGCTGCCACATTTGCTACTTTGAACATGGTTTTGGGCCTGCGGCTGCGCCTATTCGTTGCTCACGACGTTTGGGATGCGCCTCCCGACCTGCAGGGAGATTCAGGAGCGCCAGGAACACTTTGCAGCCGACCTGGCCGCCCTCAGCCCGCAAAACGTCCCGCGCGCTGCTGGTATGCGCACCTTGCTTTTTCTCAGCTCGGCTGAGACCAGCTACATCTCTGCACACCTCACCCGTTGCCTTGTAAACCTGCCCCAGAGCTTGGCGTTGATTTTACAAGTTTCAATTGGACCGCCTGTCCACTTGCTATTCACCCAGACGCCTCCTCAGCTTATCAGGTACCTCCCCCCAGCCCCTTCAGCCACCTGAAATCTTGCTCTGGTATCGTCGGCACGTGCTTACCATGAGCATCTCCGTCACTCTGCGCCAGCGTGCCCCGACCGAGCGCTGCAAAAAGTTGATTCATCAAACAACCTGCCTTCAAACCGTGAGTCGGCCTGTTTTGCGCCATGTTTGCATCGGCCTCTAACACTGCAGCTAACCTCTTGCTGACAGGCAGGGTTGCTCTATCCTCAACAACTCGGTGGCGGACGCACAAAGCGATGCCAGCTTCTCCCAGCCTCTGCTTACACGGCATGGTGGAAAGGTTCGGGTCCTTTTTGCCTGACCAAACTGGTTTATGCAACATCGACGCCCCCACCTCGTTGCCTCACCGCTGCGGCGCGATTCGACTTGCTTAGGCCGCCTCAAACAAAATTCCAATCTTGTTTCATGGCCAAATGCTCCCATTGATGATAATATGAACGACATGCAAGCACAGCAGTGGCTCGAATCCAGCCTACAACTCGTCGTGCGTCCTGTCTGCATGTGTCAGATCTTGTCGTCGTAGGAGTGGTGTTTTTTTTTTTTTTTTTTTTTTTTCCTTGAAGAACTCATGCACTTGCTTGGTAGGACGCGGCGTTAATGCCACCCTTGCGCATTCTCTTTATGCTGGTTGTCCATGGACGAGACTACCGACAGCTGCAGCACGTTCTTAGAGCCATCTACCACCCCAATCACTACTACCTAATCCATGTCGAAGCGCGGTTCGTGCCGCACTGGCCAGCTTAACCTCAAACTTGGCTTGTACGCGCACGCACCCTGTCTGACCTTGGTTCATATTTACGCACTGCCTGGGTCTATTCATCTTAGTGCCAATCATCTCTATCACCAACTCAAGGCAGATCTCGCACGGTCTCGCCTCGTAAATGTTTTTCTCACCCAGTTTCGTCTGCCCACCATCTGGGGCGCCAGCAACCTGTACGAGGTACGTCACACACACAGCAACGCGCAGAATGCATGGTCCTCTCTGCAGCTCCTGTACATCTCATCTACAATGCCCAGGTGTATCTGCGTGGCATGGCGCAGCTGGCGCATTTGAGCTGGGATTACTTTATCAATCTCAGCGGTGCCGATTTGCCGCTATGGTTTGTACCATGCCCCCAGCTTGGTCACCGCCGAGCCCTGAATTTTCTCCCGTTCCTCGTCCCCTCTGGTTTCTCTTACGCCCCCCGCTCGACTGCGCATTTCGCCATCATCAGGCCGATTGATGATATTGTTCAGTTTCTATCGCCTGCCAGTGCCTTGGGAATCTCTTTTCTCAAATCTCACGGCAAGAATCACGATCGTTTCATTGCCAAGCAAGGACTAGATCGGTATACACCCAGCATCCTTCAAGTCTGCCCCGGCCTTTCTTCGTCTTCACGGTTCAGCTATGCCCATAAAGTGTCCTGACCTTTTCTGTGCTCGTGTCCCTCCCGGTTGCACGCAGAACGTTTGTGCTGTGCGATAATCACATGTATCGTCTGGAGAAACGCAAGCTGCCTTCGGACCTTGCCATGGAGGGGGGCAGCGATTGGTTTATGCTGCATCGGGAATTTTCAGACTTTGTGCTGGCCGATCCCCCTGTTGTTCAGGCCGCACGGTGAGTCTTTTGAATCTGATTCATCCTAGACCACACATCTGGGCTTGCTAGCTCGCCTCGCTCACCATCCTCACACAACGTGCTCCCATGCAAAAGTCGCTTCTACGACTTTTCCTTGCTCTCGGCCGAGTCCTTTTTTCACGTCGTCGCAGCCAGTGCGGACGGATTCTGCCATCGCACCCTGAGCAACAATTATAGGGTGGCCAATTGGCACCGGGAGCGGGGCTGTCAATGCCAGGTACAGCTGCGCCTTTGTGATACAGTCAATTTGGCAACGGTGCGCTTACTACATTGATCACTTGCTGCCCTCTGCATCCAGTACAAGGCAATTGTGGACTGGTGTGGTTGTTCTCCCATGGTCTACCGTCGGGAAGATCTCGCCATGCTGCAGGTGCGCTTCATGCTGTTGAGGGCCACCCGCCAGCGCCTCGGATCCTTACAACGTCTATGCCCACCTTCACCTGCTTGTGCATACCTGTCTGTGCATTCGCTCCATCGCTCATCGCATCACTCGCAGCGTCGCCGTCACCGTCCAGTCATGTTTGGACGAAAGTTTGACAGCACCATTAGTCACACCATCGTCGAAGAGGTTAGAAATACAGCTATGCCACCGCTCTGCGCTGAGCCAAAGTTCAGAAACTTGTTTCTTCATTGAAATGACCTCTAATTTTCCACAAACCGCTTTGATAGGTGGTGACCCGTTTGCTGCTTTTGCCGCCTCGTAAGAATCGGCCACTTTCGTACGCATGCATGACCATGCTTGACTGCTGCTGCCAGAAACTGATCGGGCATCCGGCTGTGGCAATTTAGTCTTTAATCCAGGACGTCACTTTTTGAACGTTTGGGACACGAATGATGGCGCCCAAAATCGCAACACTCAGACAGCCATGCAGGCACTTGCTGCCTCGATCGAGGTGAGTTGCTGAATCGTTCAACGCCGTGACTTTTTCAAGCAGAGATGCGTTTCAGCGCCCCCAAGTCCTCATTTTAGTTTCCAACGGTCTGTTACTTGACAGGGACATCGAAGTGGCCTTCCAATCCGATCAGAGTTGTGTCCAGCTGTTGCAACCTGGCATCTAGCTGAGGTGAAGCAAAGACCGCGGCACCTTCCCAATCCCGTTTTGTTCATGGCTTTATTGGTCCACGGTCGCAGGGGAGCTCACATCGCGTTTGCGCGGCGTTGTTGTGCTCCAGGCTCATGCACGGTTTGAGGCCGACGCTTTTGTTGGGTATACGCTGGTGTGGACGCCAAAAATGACCACGGCGGATATCATGACAGCGCCGCGCATCGAAGCATTTGCGCGCCCAAGCCCGCCAAAAGCCTTGGTTGGTCCCCCTGCCAAAGAGTTGATGAATGTGCGTGACGCTGACCTTGTCTTCTGCTCTGCGTGCCTTACAGGTTATCGCGGGTCGGGAGGGGCTGACTCGGCTTCAGACCGCATTTGTCGGAGTGGGATGGGACGTGAAGGAACGCGTTTTTACTCGGTTTGTGTGTCCGTTCTTACCGGTTTCAAGTGGCTTCTTGCGCTCCCACTTTCTCATCAAATCCCGTGGTGCATCATAGCCAAGGGAGGCTCGTGACTGTCGAAGATGAGCCCACACTGGTTATGGTGTGGACAGCGGGACCTGAGCTTCTCGTGTCGGTGGTAAGTTTTGCGAGTGGCGGTGTTTGCAGAAAGGGCTTGGGTTTCCATCCGCTTGACACCTGCGTGCGCAGCAGCAGAGGTAGAACTCTTGGGGGCATGCTTCCGTCAGACTTGATTCACCGATGTTTGTCGGCAGCGATGGATGCGACCAGATGGCCAGATGGAAGACCAAACTGCACTCAAGATAGAGAAGGAGCAGGAATATGTGCATGTGGTTGCCTCGCTGGGCAAAGAAGCTCGCCATGCCGGCCTTTGGCATGCAGTGATCGTTGATGATGAGGTAAAGCGCACGTGCATTGTGGGCGTCCCACCTTTTTTTGGGTGACTCATTCACTGACTCGCTTCACTCGGGTGCAGACACAGGGCGTGATGACCAGCCTGTCTTTTGCCATGTTACCTAGTCTGCAGGTATGCAGATTTCTGGCTTATTGCATGATTATGATGGTGACTGAGGGCTCACCGTACATTGATTGGTCTGGACAAATCATTAGTCAGCCTCGTTTCGCGAGGAGAGCACGACCCTGCTGCGGCAAAGCTGGTCCCTGGTTGAGTGGTGTGCGTCAAAGCCGGCAGGCGAATTGCTGGCAACATGCGATTGGCATGGGGTTCAGCTGTGCGAAAATCATACGCTCAGCCCCTACGCCACGGGCGCAGCGTGGCATTTGGAAGAGGCATTGCAGCATGTGTAGAAGAAAGGCATTGTACTTGGAGACGGTGCCGTTTTGAGTGCCCAGAATTCGATTAGGACAAGAAGGAACAGAACAAGAAGAAGAAGAAAAAATAGAAGAAGAAGAAGAAGAAGAAGAAGCAGAGGAAGACTACGAGGTCAGCGAGCATCAACATCCCTATGGCTTGGTCCGACAAAGTGTGGTTGCTGCTCTCCAAATCGAAGGAAGAAAACGTTTTTGCACCAAAGTGGAGTAAGACTCGCAACAAACAACAAAGAAGGCAACCGATGCCAACCTTTAGGGCGTTTAGGCGCGCTTGACGCGCTTTGCGCTTTGTTCGCCGCCCTCGAGGTCGAAATCATCCTCGCCGTAATCCTCAGCCGTTACATCGTCGTCGTCGTCGTCAAAGCGACTAAAGTGTTTTGCCGAAGCGTCAGTCTCTCTGGGAGATTTGTCACCATTAGCCTCCTGCTGCCGCTTCGTTTCGCGACGGCGTTGCTCATCCTCTTCCGAGTCTGCATCGCCGCGCGTTGTGTTGGGACGACGCCCGACAAAGCTGCCATTGAGGTCATCTGACTCGCGGTTGGCTGAAACATGGTGCCTGGATCGATCCTAAAAGGACCAGATGGGTTGGTGACCGATGATCAACGTCGGTGGGCGAAGAATTGTAGCTCTCGAAGAATTCAATGACTTTTGCAGCATCGCTATTTCCTTACCTGCATGGCTTCGTCATGTGTACGGCGTTGGGCGGCGTTGCGAATCTGGAGAGCGACATGAGATGCGCAGTAGGTGAGTTGATTGCCGGGCGAAAAGAATTAGAGGGTGGAGAAGCAGAGGAGAAACTCACACGAATGCGCGTGCCGTTGAGCATCGTGTTGTGGAGTGAGCGTACGCAAGCAGCACCAACGCCATCATCCTCCAGGCTGGTGCATGCGGGGAGGCGTGAAAGACATTTCGGGGCGGGAGCAAAAGAAAAGTGAGGCCGAGAAGCGGCGTCAGAGCTTGATGCACCCTTTGGAATGCCACGATGGCGTACCGTACAAACACTTCGGCTTGGCGTCCATCTACCGATAGAACACGCCCATAAGCACCCAAGTAGTGCGCGAGCTGCGTGGCTGCCGAAAATGGAGCTTTGTTGAGGGACCAGTCACTGGCCAATGCCGAAGAATTGGTGCTGGGCGCGGCGCTGACAGCTGTTTGACCCTCGGTGCTAGCCTCCATTTCATTTCCTGTTTGCGTGGCCGGTGTTGCCGCAGGACCAGCACCTCCCATCACCATGCCCGAAACGATAACCGTGGCTGCTGCCGGTGGAGCGCGCCTCGTGGGCTCATCGCTCCCCTTCAGCTCGGCATCTTCATCCATCACCGCTGTCTCCGCATCCAAGCCTGCCTCTGCCTCTGCCTCTGCCTCTGCTTCAGCGCGCACCTCTACCGCTTCATCCACCTTTTCTCCCGTCTCCATCCCCGCCATCGTCTCCGTCTCCGTCTCCGTCTTCGCATCCGTCGCCATCTCCGCTGTCGCCATCATCTTCAAAAACTCGAGTCGCGTCGTCTCGTCCGACACGACGCTCAACTGACAGCGTTTGTCTGACAATTGGTTCGGTCCATAATTGTCTGACAAATACTGATAAATACTGTCTGACAATGAGTATCGGGTCAGCCAGACTCACATATGGGAGATTTGCTCGTGGTAGAGCGGCTGGCTGGAATGTGGGTGTGATGAGCATGAGGAGCGTTGTGCGAGGGAGTGCGAGGATGTGTGTGTGTGCGCGCGCGTGTGTGTACGAGATACAGCCTTTGCGGGGAAACGATAAACTCTGGGCTGCTAAGGACGACCAGACAGTCAAAATCGCAAGATCGATTAATGATAAAGGTCCTGGACAAGTTGGTTTTATGTATTTGCTTGTTTTCGTTCCGGGCGGGACAATTTTCCTGAGTAATAAAAAAAAAAGTAGGAGAGGGAGAGAAGACTACATGTAGGCAACATCGATGCTGCTGCCAATGTTCGTGCGGTGAGTATCCCGGCTTTGGTTCATTTCCTGGCTACGGAAGACGACACGATCGCCGTATTGCTCCACCTGTGACGCATTGATCTCGCCAGGAGGGCCTCGTCTCTGCATCTCCATGACCCCGCCTAGCTCACTGGCCGGAGCCAGGTCCACTGAGGCCTTGCGTGAGCGGCTGCACAGCATCCAGATTCCCACACCCAAAAGAAGCAAGAGGACCACGACGAGGACTGGGACAACAATATACATGGTGTCACGGTCGCTGTCGTCGTTGCCCTGGGACAGTGATACACTGGTGCTGGCTTGCGTGATGTAGGACGTGTCCTCAGCCGCGTAGGCTCCGACCACGGCCGTGGCCAGGGGTTCGTAGCCAGCTGCTTGTGCCAAGCCTTGAATTCGCTGCTGCAACACGAGAATCTGCTGTAGCAAGGCTCCCACCTGCAGCGCAAACGTGCGCTCTGCCGCTGCGGTGGTCGCCACCTCGCCCGTCTCAGCCATGACTGTTTGCTCTGGCATGGTTAGCTCGACCAAGTACACCACCTGCACCCCGCCCGTCGTGGAGTCCGTCTCGATGGCAAGCACGCTGACCAAGACCACACCCGACGCACTGAGACTTGCCATGTGGTGGCGCAGAGCCTGTGTAAGTACGTTCAGCGCAGCGGTGTCCCAAACCATGGTGTCATCGGTCTCGGCTGTCGCGCTGTTGGCTCCAGATTGCAGACTGGACGCCGGCGTTTCCGGCAGGCGCAGCACACCCGTCACAAGCATGGTGCTGTCGTCATCGATGGTCTGCTGCAGCAACATGGGCTGCGTGCGAGAGGCAGTCGTCAGCGCACCACAAACGCGATCGCTGGTGGTTGAAGGGGCTTGCAGCTCTCGACCTGAAAACTGGTCACCCACCACACACGTGGTCAGGTCGGTACATTGGGTGTCATAATCCACGCTACAAAATCCGGGGGCCGCCATCACCACGCCGGCTGCTGGGGCCGTCAGATTGGCATACTGTACCACCTCGTCACAAGTGGTGCAGGCTCGGCACGTGTCGGAAAGACTGACACTGGTCGGCAACATGTCCCCGGTGCACGTATCGGCCCTGCGGACCGTCACTCCAGCTTCACAGCTGGGGCAGTTGGCACATTCACGATTCTCGTTAACCGTGGGCGCCAACACCTGCACTTGGCCCGCGGCACAAGGTGCTACAGAACAGACAGACAAACGTGAGAAGCAGGCACAATAAACTTGATATGAACACACGCGCGAATCCTCCAGATCCGTTGCTATAAGCGGCATTACTACCAGCAACACAATCACTCACCAGCCCAACTAGTGCACACAACGTCTGATGTCAAAGTAGCTGCGGCGCTGATATACGTGCCACTCGGGCACGTCGAAATGGGTGTGCACTCGCGACCGCTGGTGGCAGTGACAGGAGCAGTTTCGTATGATACACCATCGACGCAGGCCTGGGCCACTAGGCAACGGCCGTCGGTGGCATACTCTTCGCTGTTTGGCTCGCAAGCTCGGCATGGCCAGTTGCCATCCACCCAGTCACCACTAGCATTGCACGTGTAATTTTTGATCTCAGAAGCACGGGAGGCGTCAACACCAAACCCGGCGCGACACTGGAATACATGTTCAATGTCACATTCATCACCCGGATTGCCCGCACAGGTGCCCACTGCAACCAGATCGGTAGCCATGGTAGAAGGCAGGCTATCGCAAACTACTTCAGTGCACTGCAACAAGGGATAAGCAGGATTCACAGGCGTCCAGCTTCCATCGACACCACACCTGTAGGTGGCCTGCCGGCCAAGCCAACCTGGTGAGCAGTCGGCAACGCAAAGCGAGCCCAATGTAGTGGTACCATTCACTAGGGTGGTCGCGGCGCCCGCATATCCGTGCACGGTCTCATTACAAGTGCCACAATCAAGAGGTTCACAAGTGGGATTGGTCGTAATCTCCCAGATGGCACCTCGGCGGCATGTCGCCACGCCACCGGCTCCTTGGTAGCCTGCGGCACAAGGCAAAGGGCATTCGCCGCCCTCGCCAAGGTTCAAGCAACGTGAAACCACAGATACATCCAAATCTGGGACGCGCGAAGGACAAGCCGAGGTACTGGTCGTCGTGGTAGTGGAGGTCGACGTTGAAGTGGTGGTAGTGGAAGTGGTGGTAGTGGAGGTGGTGGTAGTGGAGGAGGTGGTAGTGGAGGTGGTAGTGGTGCTTGTGGTGGTGGTAGAGGAAGTAGTTGTGCTTGTGGTCGTGGAACTTGACGTTGTGGTGGAAGATGTAGTGGTGGTTGATGTCGTGGTGGTAGGCGTCGTGGTGGAAGATGTAGTGGTAGTAGAAGAGGTGGTAGTGGTGGTCAAGGTTGTATTCGCGCTAGAGGCCGAGTTACTTGTTGGCACTGCCGCAGTGGTCGTGGAGCCAGCCATCGTTGCGTTGGTCGTTACACCCGTGGAAGATGCCACGGATGACGCCAGGGAAAGGGTAGCTGAAGTCGATGAGGCGTGACGATGACGGGTTTGCCATCGTATGGGCTGATTTGGGCTGGTGGTGGATTCGGCAGCCTCAATCGTCGTTGTCGCCGGATTGCTGCTTGATGCCATGGAAATGGGTGAGGAGAGAGGTGGTGGACTCGGCACCTCAATCGTCGTTGTCGCCGGATTGCTGCTTGATGCCATGGTAATGGGTGGTGATGAGGAGGAGGTGGTGGATTCGGCAGCCTCAAGCGTCGTTGTCGCCGGATTGCTGCTTGATGCCATGGTAATGGAGGAAGAGGTGGTGGATTCGGCACCTTCAAGCGTCGTTGTCGCAGGATTGCTGCTTGATGCCATGGTAATGGGTGGCGATGAGGAGGAGGTGGTGGATTCGGCAGCCTCAAGCGTCGTTGTCGCCGGATTGCTGCTTGATGCCATGGTAATGGAGGAAGAGGTGGTGGATTCGGCACCTTCAAGCGTCGTTGTCGCAGGATTGCTGCTTGATGCCATGGTAATGGGTGGCGATGAGGAGGAGGTGGTGGATTCGGCAGCCTCAAGCGTCGTTGTCGCCGGATTGCTGCTTGATGCCATGGTAATGGAGGAAGAGGTGGTGGATTCGGCACCTTCAAGCGTCGTTGTCGCAGGATTGCTGCTTGATGCCATGGTAATGGGTGGCGATGAGGAGGAGGTGGTGGATTCGGCAGCCTCAAGCGTCGTTGTCGCCGGATTGCTGCTTGATGCCATGGTAATGGAGGAAGAGGTGGTGGATTCGGCACCTTCAAGCGTCGTTGTCGCAGGATTGCTGCTTGATGCCATGGTAATGGGTGGCGATGAGGAGGAGGTGGTGACGGTGGTCGAAGCGGTGGTAGCAGCCATCGTGGTGGACGTTGATGCTCCCGAGGTAGTAGTGACGGCCATTGTGGGCGAGGCTGACATAGTGGCGGTGGTAGGCGTCATCGTGGTGCTCGCAGCAGTGCTGGCCGCGGTCGTGGCAGGCACAGTTGTCTCAATAGGTGTTGTTGAGGACAAGGGCAATGTGGTGGATGATGGTGAAGAGGTCGTGGAAGTGCTTGTTGTGCAGATGTTGTTCTCGTTGACATAACATTCTGCAGTTGGACATTCCACCGGGCCGTAAAGGTCACATGGCATATCTTCATCAATGCCCATGCATCGACCTGTTGTGTAACCGTTGAACCATTGGCAGCGATCTGAAGGGCAGCTGCTGGGGTCGCTGTAGAGCTGGCATTCCGGGGGCACACTTGCGTTATGGCAGATCCAAGCCAAACGATCGAATGTGCAGCCAGAGAGACGGAGGCACTGGCTTTCATCCATGGCGTCGGAGCATTCCCGGGCACGGCAAATGCTAGAAATGGGCTCATAGATGCAGGCTGATTGACTCTGACACTCAAATTCACCCAAGGTGTCGCAGGTCCCAGCCTGGCCCGAGCAGGTAGCGAGCCAACCGACCACCAGGATCAAACTGCCCCACCGATTCCATGATGCCGACGCCATGATTATCGTGGCCGCCCTGCAAATGTTATAAGAATAGGATGCGTGCGCATGAGACAAGGCTCGGCTCAAGTGGCAGCACGTGTGCTGGAAATGAAACCCATGCACAAAGAGGACCGAATCAGCCGAGATGGGCCCGCGAGAGACAGCTGGAACATGGAGACTCACGCTGCTCGACGAATTACTTTGATGACGAGATGGCGAGCACCTGTGAGCGGGGTTGAAGCTCGCACAACACCCAGCGGCCCCCGTGGCCGGAAGAACCGTCTCCGAGTTGATCTGACGCTAATAATCAGGATCTATTGTCCCAACTCAACCGCAAGCACGTCCGCCCACTCGATCAGACAGACAGGCACGGGTTGCGGGTTGCGACGCGCGCTGCCGTTTGGAGCAACACCACCCCTCGACCAAAAAAAAAATAAAATAAAAAATAAAAAAAGGAGAGACAAAACACAAAAAAGAAGAGAAAAGTGGGCGGGAACGCGCCTTTTGTTCCGCTATAATTAGCAGGCGCTAGTGTGAAAAGATTAAACGTGAATGATTGAAAGCCATTTTTTTATAGCAAAGTCTTTTGATTTTCTGCAAAGTTGCTTTGTTTGGAAACAAAGGGAGTTGGTCTGTCTGAAACGGCAGCGCCCCGATCGCGACTTGGACTGAACGGCCGATGAACGATCGCTTCAGCACGGAAGCCGATGAACGATTGCTTCAGCACGGAACCTGTGAAAGGGGATTGAACCCAGCGCAAACAGCCCATCTGTGTAACTTGTCAAATCTACTGCCCATAAAGGGAACAAGAGAGCAGAGAAGCAGACGAGACTGAAAGGTCTGAGAGCCAGAGCCAGGGAGTCAGAGGGCCGCAGAGCCCGAGGGCCAGGGAGCCAGCGCCCACACACAAAGAGTAGGGCACATGGGCAGAACTCTGGTACAACAGACACAAGTCTGGTGATGGCTGGCCGCTGTATGGAAGGAGCAACTTTCAGTGGTTGGTTTCTTCCTACGTTAGATATGGGCGAGACGACACCCATGCCTTGATCCCTGATGTTGCTGCTTCTGCTCGAGGACAGGCGTGCATGGCATGGACGTTGAGGGCGAGGGCTCAGAGTGGTGAGTGCCAACAAGAAGACGTACAGGTTTATCTCAATGAAACCGCCGAAGCGTAAAGTCGAAAGGACAAGGAAAATCAAGTAGCATGACACGGGTGGCAGATAGACCGCCAACAGAATGAAGAACACCACAAGGAGGGGTCATCAACAAGACCAGCTGTCTGGAAAGAAAGAAAGAAGAAAAGGCGGGCGGTTGAACTCGGCACACAAAGTCCCAACCAACCAGCTCAAGGTAAAGAAAGAGAGTCACGCTCAAAAGGCTCGGAAACTCGTTCGCATAGACACAAACAACACACACACACGGACAAAATCAAACGCGGCTGCCAGAGAGACAATGGGCGTGGCGTTTTGACAAGGAAACTCTCTTTAGTCGGAGAAGCTTTGGCTCTGCGACACGAGCCAGGGGTGTTGCAGGGCCATGTCCAGGCGCATGCGCTTTTCCGGGTCATGCTGCAGCAGCTGTGGCAAGTGCAAGAAAGGGGAGCAGCAAGTTGATGCAGAGGAGGAAATGACGTGAGCCAGGCAGACTTGTACTTGATGGAGCTAAGTTCGGTGTGCGTTACCTTGGAAACAAAGTCGCGCGCGCCCTCTGAGATGTAGTCGGGGAAGTGGAGATCCACCTTGACAATGCGGCGGTAGGTGTCGCGATGGCCTTCAGCTTCAAACGGAGGGTTGCCGACCATGAATTCATAGCAAAGCACGCCCAGGGACCACAGATCAACCTGGAGGGGTGTGAAAGCGATTGGTGAGCTGCTGCACGGGTGGGTCGCTGGTTTTCGCAAAGAGGTGGATATCGCACAGGGGCCTTTTTTCTTTTTTGTGGGGTGAGGGCGTGAGCCCTTTAGAAGACGACTTACGTTGGCATCATGGGCCTTGCCCTCGATCATCTCGGGGGGAAGGTAGTCGAGGGTACCACACAACGTGCGGCGTCGAGAACTAGGGGTGTGCACGGCCCAACCAAAGTCGGCAATCTTCAACGTTCCCTATTGGCATTGGCTCTTGTGAGCGCCTCGAGAGCCCCTATCATGACGCGCACGCGTATCTTGGTTGTGACGTCGGTTGAGGCGCGGGTTGAGCAGACCTTGAGGCCGAGGAGAAGGTTTTCTGGCTTGATATCACGGTGAATGACGTGCTTGCGATGGCAGTACTCGAGGGCAGTGGCAAGCTGCTTGATGTAGTTGGCGGTGGTGGGCTCGGAGAAGCGGCCATACTCTTGCAATTTCTGATTGGGTCCGAAGGAGCTGGAGGTGAGTTGGTTTTGAATCAAAGCCAAGGCTGAATGGCTGAATGGCTGAATGGCTGAAATGGCTGAATGGCTGAATGAATGAATGAAGGCGGTCGCACCTTGTAGAGCTCGCCTTGGGCGGCGTACTCGAGAATCAGATAGACGCGGCTCTCGTCGTAGAAATAGCCGTAGAGGCGGAGGATGTTGGGATGACGGAGGTGGGACTGAATCTCAATCTCGCGGCGCAGCTGGTGCTCGACGTTGTTCTTCTGCAGCTGGCTCTTGAAGAGGACCTATTGAGACAAGGGGGTACGTGGTTGATGGAGGCATTGAGAAGCTGTGTGCTCGGGGGAAGAAAAGGATGCCAAGAGTGGTTGGGCACCAGTTTTGCCGGTCAGGTGCAGGGAGACGAGGACTGACCTTGAGGGCGACGACAAACTTGGTGCGCTTTTCGCGGGCGAGGTAGACGTTGCCAAACTTGCCCCGGCCGAGGGGCTTGCCAATTTCAAAATCGTTTAGGGTCCACTCGCGCTTGGGCTCCCCAGACATGGCTGAGGCTGTCGAGGTTGTGGAAGCCCTGAACAAGGACGAGAAGACGACAAACTGGTCAGGCTGTGGTACTCAACTGCATGGCATGGCATGGCATGGCGGGAGGTCTTACTTGGCGTCTGCTTGAGAAGCTGGCTTGTTGTAGCTGCGCTCAGCCAGAGGCGCGCGCTGGATTGCGGTGAACCGAGGTGGTGTGGTGAGCAAGCGACGCGGTCAATGAGGCGATGCACAAGGCGGTATGTGGGGTGAGAGAGAGGCTGGGGACACACCTCGGTGGAAGCCATATTGGTGAGGACGAGCAGGGTAGCAAGGGGCAGGCTGCCAATGAATTGAAAGGGTTGCGGTCAAGGACCAATGAGCAAAGCGCAAGCCCAGCCGAGCTGGGTAGCCAGGCGAAGAACAGGGGGAGCACAAGAGAGAGAGGGAAGACGAGAAAAATGAGAAGAGCGATCCAAGAGCGGATCCTGACGGGAGCGCGGAAGGCAGGGAAAGAAAACACTTGATTTTGAATTTTCCCGGGCTTTTCAATTTGAATTGTTTGAAGCGGGAAAAGACCTTGGTTTGACATTTGCGATCTACACGTCTGATATTTCATCTGACATTTATAGATTGTCAGCACGGGAGAGAGAGAGACATAGAGAGAGAGAGTGAATGAGACAGAGAGAGACAGAGAGAGAGAGAGTAGAGAGAGCGAGTCGGGAGTCGAAAAGAGCGGAGAGCGTAGAACAGTTGAGAGATGTCGGTAGAGAGTTGAGAGCGCAGAGAGAGGAGTAGAGAGTTAGAGAGTCGAGAGGAGAGCGTAGAGAGAGGAGAGCGTACAGACACCATCTGCACCGCCCTGCACGCACTTGCAGCAGGGACTCGCCATTGATCGATCGTTACCTGTGCGAGGGTTGTGTTATGGGGGGCATAGGTAGACACGTCCGCTGGTGTGCCGGCGATGAAAGCAGACGGAAATGAGCGTGTGTTGCGATGATAACGACGGCCAACTTATCAAGCGTAGCAGGCTGGTAAATGGC